>NC_056748.1:27816999-27949499 GCF_019279795.1 Protopterus annectens | reverse complement strand
GCAGGAAGTCTGGTCTGTTTCAGGGTCAGTTTCTTCTACTCCACGGTCATCGGCACTGAAGGAGGTTGCGGTGGTTCTCGAGCCTGCTTCGGCTCCGATCCTTTTGGAGCCGATTCGGAGTCGTTCCTCCAGTCTTGTCTCTGTTCCGACACAGAAGGTTTCTCGACCCCCTTCTGTCTCCTCCAAGTCCTCCAGGCTGTCTGATTCGATGTGGATAGGGTGGTCCAGAGGCTCCTCCAGTCGCCAGTGTTAACTAAATTATTTTCGGCTCCAGCCCAGTCGGCTCCAGAGCCAGCCACTATATTGGTTCAGTTTCTTCCTCCTCCGACAACCTTGGTGTCATCGGAGCTGGAGTCTGCTGAATCGAGTGAAGTCCTTGGATCGGCTCCAAAACCTCCTGCTAGTCTTTTGGATCTGACCTCGGCTCCAACCTCTTCCATCCCTTTTACAGGTTTCAGTACTCAGATGTCCTCAGTCGAACCCGAGGGGGATACATCGGGGCTTCAGGCTTCGGCTCAGAGTCTCCCCCTTGGTGCTTTGGCTAGGGGTACCCCGACTCCGGTCATGGTCTCGGAGGCGGGTTTTTCGTCCGATTCTGGTGGACCTGCCTTCGAGGCTGAGGAGCGTGCTGGCCAAGTCCATAGTGACTTCACCTGAATCGGCAACTCCTTTCCCAGACACTGCGACTAGAGCTCCTGGTGCCACCCTGTCTCTGGACAGCGGGGCTCCTAGGCCTGAGGATACCACCGTGTGTGGTCCCCTGCTTTCTGAGGGCCCTTCAGAGTCTGTGCCTGAGGAGCCTCCCAGGAAGAATTTGTGTAAGAGGAAGCACGTAGACTCCCCAGATGAGTCTGTCACCTCGGACACCGACCTTGATGATGCAGAAGGGTCCCCGAAGTCATCCTCTGATGATGTCTCGTTCTCCGATATCCTGGAGATCTTGAGACAGCGGGGCGACTGGCCATCCAAAACCCTTCTGAGAAGGAGTCGGTCTTCCTCAAGGCCTTCGGAGCCCAGCCTTCCGCCTCCTGGGTGTCTCCACCCTTTGATGAATTATTGGATCTTATTTGTCGAAGGGTGTGGGAACACCCTGACTCTGTGGAGCCAGTTCCTAGCCACCCCAATAAGTTCTTATCTGCGCCTCCTGGAAAATAATTTTTGACCAAGGGAGTACCTGTGGATGCTATGGTGGTGGCGTCTGCCACTCAGCAGGACGTGGCAGAAGCTTCTATTTCCATCCATCCTCCTAATAAGGAGTCTAGGAGTATGGATAGGTATGGGAAGCGTACCCTGTCTTCAGCGACATTTACCTTGCGGTCGCTGAATTACTTGTGTCATTTTACGCGGCTCCAAAGGGATCTCATAAAGGAGTTGTGAGATACCCTGTCGGGTAACTTGCCTGAGGCGTTGGCCCAGTCTGTTAACGTCCAGCTGTCTACCCTTTCTTCAATCGTCAACTCGTCCATGAGGCTCATATATTATGCAGCCAAGGGGGTGGGTAGAGCAGCGAGTTCGGGCGTAGCCCTCAGGAAGCAAGCTTGGATGCGCTTGTCATTTTGCGGAGGCTTTCAAGTCTTCTTTCATGGACGCCCCATTCGACGGGTCCTCCCTTTTTGGACCCAAAGTGAAAGACGCCCTCACTAGATGTGAGCAGGAGGGTAAGACTTTGTCTGCCGTTGGGGCCAGTTTTTCGCTTCCCACTAGACCTTATCCCAAGGCTCAGAGGGGAGGGAAAATGTGGTTCAGTAAGTCTCAAAAGTCTTCCCCTGACCATCAAAGTGACACCCCCTCCAGGGGCAGAGGAGGGGGGAATTTTAATGAAAGGCGTCGCCCTAGAGGCGGTGGAGGCCTCCACAATACAGGAGACCGGGAGTCCTTTCGTGGTTCCTCCTACCAACGTCCCTGAGGGATTACCCGACTGTGCGTCTCCAGAGCCAGTCGGGGGTCATTTTTCGGGATATCACCGGAGGTTACACCATTCCCTTTATTTGTCCGCCCCCCCCCCCCACCATCAAGGAAAATCCCGGACGTTCCACCCAGTCAACGGGATCAGGCAGCAATAGAGGTCTCAAGCTGCTAGGAAAAAAAGTCATCCAACCAGTCCCCGCAGACCAGATCGGATTAGGAACTTACTCAAGGTTATTTTTGGTGCCAAAAAGAACAGGGGACTTGAGACCCATTCTGGGTCTCAGCCGTTTAAACCACTTTGTAAAGAAGCCCAAGTTCCGAATGGTCACTTTGCAATCCATTTTCCCATTGCTGGAAACAGGAGTATGGATGTGCTCCATCGATCTCAAGGATGCTTATTATCACATCAAGATAAACAAGGCTTCCAGGAATCATTTACACTTCCGGCTGGGAGCCAGTCATTTTCAATTCTGGGCCCTGCCCTTTGGTCTCACCACAGCCCCCAGGGTGTTCACCAAGTGTCTGGCAGTGGTGACAGCTCACCTAAGATGTCTAGGATTCCAGGTGTTTCCTTATCTAGACGACTGGCTCCTCACCGCCCCCCACCAGGCATCTACTTTTTCAAGCCACGAGAGCTACTGTCAAATTGGGCCATCTTCTAGGGATTTGATTCAACTGGGCAAAATCTGTATTGCTGCCATCACAGTGTGTTGCCTTTATAGGCGCAGAGCTAGACTCTGTAGAAATGCGAGCTTTCCTACCGGCAGAGAGAATAAAAGTGTTACAGGCCCAAGTCCTGGCCTTACTACCCCGGGAAAAAGCCCAAGCCAGGAAGGTTCTTCAGTTGTTGGGATCAATGGCGGCTACCATTCTTCTAGTTCCGCTAGCCAGGTTACACATGCGAATACTTCAGTGGCTCCTTTCGGCCCAGTGGTCATATCAGGAACGTCCCTTGTCCCATCCGATTCTAATCACGGAGAGATGCTGGCAGGATCTGCGTTGGTGGCTTCTCTCGTCCAACCTGAATCAAGGGAGACCCTTGAGCCCCCCGTCCCGTATTGCCACAGTAACCACGGACGCTTCCCAGATAGGGTGGGGGGGCATTATCTGGGTGAGACGGTCCAAGGTACGTGACAAGACCACAAGGTTCACTTGCATATCAATGTTCTGGAGATGAGAGCGGTGCTTCTGGCATTGCAGGCACTTCACAGCTCTCTTCCCAGGGGAACTATTGCGATTCTTTCTGACAGTATGTCGATTGTCTGGTATCTGAACAAGCATGGAGGAACCAAGTCCTACCCCCTTTGCAGGGAGGCCATGAGAGTGTGGAATTGGGCGATCGCCTCCCAGCGCTTTCTAGTGGCAACGCACATTCCGGGGAAGTCCAATGTGATAGCAGACAGGCTGAGCAGAGCTATTCTGATGCCTCACGAGTGGTCCCTGAATGATCAAGTGGCTGCTCAGATCTTCTCCAGGTGGGGCCTTCCTTGCTGCGACCTCTTTGCCAGCCCCCTGAATGCGAAGTGCAGCAGTTTTTTCACTCTGATCCCCCCACAGGGGGAGTCACCCAGGAATGCTGTAGTCCACAATTGGCCCTCCGGTCTGCCCTACGCCTTCCTGCCGGTCCCTCTTCTACCAAGAGTGATTCAGAAGGCTACCTGCTTGGGAAGCAAGATGATTTTGATCGCACCACACTGGCCCCGTCAAGTTTGGTTCCCCTTCCGTCGGAAGTATGCAGTGGATGGTCCTTGGATTCTGGACCCAGCTCCAGACCTATTGACTCATCAGTCAGGACAGCTCCATCCATCCCTACGAACTCTCAAGCTCGCTGCCTGGCTTCTCCACTTCCGACCTTAGTCAGACAGCATATCTTTACCCCGGAAGTAGTACATATTCTGTCTTCCTCCCACAAGTCTTCTACTGGGAAAATATACTCTAGTAAATGGAAGAGATTTGCATTTTGGGCTCAGCAATGTGATCTTGATCCCCTTACAGCCCCTGTGTTGGCAGTGTTAGATTTCTTGGCAACACTTTTTAGACAGGGTTCAGCTGCCTCCACTATAAAGGTTCAGTTGGCAGCAATCTCCAATTATCATGTTGCATATGAGCCTTCCCTCATGGGTCATAAGCTGTGTAAAGCCTTTCTGAAAGGAGCCTGGTTGCTTCACCCTCCGGTTTCGCAACCCGTTTTGCCATGGGATTTAGATGTGGTGCCCTCCCTTTGAGCCAGCAGCCTCTTGCGAATTGAAATTTCTGTCATGGAAGACTGCCTTTTTGGTAGCCATAACTTCAGCCAGAAGGTATCGGAGCTTCAAGCCCTTTCTGTTAAACCTCCTTATTTAATTTTTCATAAGGACAGAGTATCTCTGAGACTTGATCCTTCTTTTCTCCCTAAGGTCTCTTCTGCCCTTTGTCTCCACCAGTCTATTGAGCTTCCGGTCTTTTTTCCACGTTTTTCCAACAAAGCGGAATACAAATTGCACTAGTTGGATGTGCATAGACAACTGAGGTTTTATTTAAATAGGACACAACAGGAGAGGAAATCAGATCAGTTTGTGTCCTTTTCGGACAATAGAATTGGCAGATCTGTAACTAAGAGCACCATAGCTAAGTGGATTAGAGACTGCATCTCATTTATTTATGCATTAGTGGGTAAGGATCTTCCCTTTCCAGTTAAGGTGCATTCTACCAGGGCTATGTCAACTTTGGTGGCCTTTCATGCTAGACTATCCATAGATGAGATATGTGCAGCGGCTACTTGGACTTCTCCACATACCTTTATTTCTCATTACAAACTGGACGTGGCCACTAGAGGTCGGGCTTCCTTTGGTTCCACAGTGCTCAGGAGTGTTTTCCAGTGAGCCTCCCGGGATTTAGGTGCTTGGGACGCTGTCCCATCAGTAATGAATGTAGGTGAGATAGGATCACATTACAACTTTTGTTATGTACTTACTATAACGATAGATGTATGTGATCCATCTTGCCTACATTCTTACTTACCCGCCCTCCTTCCCCCTACCTGTTGGACTTGGAGGAAACTTGTATTCTGATTCCTCTGAGGATATTATATTTTCTCTCCTCTTACATATATATCCTTGTGGTGTGGTGTATGTGGGAAGATAATATTGGGGCAAACCAGATCTGGTGGTTTGGGTGTGATGCATCCTGGGATACAGGGTTAGCCCAGCCAATGAGAGACTTCGTGCTAGTTATAGTGGCCGAGTCGGAGCTGAGACTCGGCTCCGAGCCCGTCAGTAATGAATGTAGGCGAGATGGATCACAAACATCTATCATTATGGTAAGTACATAACTAAAAGTTTTGTGTGTTTTTGATGTTTAGCTAGATATGGGTATTAAATTTTAGTTGATCATCAATTGTAACACCGAGAAGTTTGGTGGAGGATACAATTTCGATAAAGGAGTTACTAAGGCTGGTAATTTGAAATGAGTTTTCATCAAGGGAGGAGGATTTAGAGGGGGAGAAAAGGAGGATCTTAGTTTGGTTAGCATTTAGGGAGAGATGATTTTGGTAGCGTCCAGTTTTCAGTGGTTGAGAAGGCACTTTGAGTTAGGGCTTGGAAGTCTGTTAGGTTAGAGGCAGAGCAGATCAATGTGGAATCATCAGCATATTGCACAATTTTGGTGTTAGGGATGGCTTTGTGGAAGTCATTAATAAAGATATTGAATAATAATGGGCCGAGTATGGAACCTTGAGGTACTCCGGTAGGGGTAGGAAGAAAAGTAGAGGTGGCTTGGCCCCATCTCACAGCTTGGGATCTGTTTGAAAGGTAGCTGGAGAACCAGGAAAGAGTCTTTGGGCAAAGGTTGAGATTAGATAGGTGATTTAGAAGGTGGGTGTGAGAGATGGTGTCAAAAGCTTTGGGTAAATCTAGTAGGACAGTGCATACTATATTACCGGAGTCACGGGCTGAATTGACAGAGTGCACGAAGGATAGAAGGGTGGTGTTAGTACTGTGTCCTGGGCGGAAGCCGTGTTGGGTAGGAGAGAGAAGTTGGTGCTTGGTAAGGAATGGCAGGAGTTGCAGGTGGATACATTTTTCTAGGATTTTGGAGATAGGGGAGAGAATGGCTATAGGGTGGAAATTTGAGACAGTACAATTTTTGCCGCCTTTGTGGAGAGGAAGAATGTAAGCGGTACGCCATAGCGCCATAGTTTAGGTACGTAGGATTCAAGTAATGACCTATTAATTAGGATGCTGAATAGGTAGAGCAATAGAGTCAGAAGCTGTTTTTAGGAAGGAGGACGGAATGTTATCAGGGGCATTGGAGCAGGGCTTTAGTTTATATAGAAGTTTCTTTATTTGGTCGGTAGATACTGGTTTGAGTTTGAAAGGGGGGGGGGAGAGCAGGTTATGGAAGATTGAGCAGGGATGGGAGGAAGGTGATTGTTAGTAAATGTCTTGGTTAGCTTAGTGATGGAAGAGGTGAAGAAGGAATTATATAGTGAGGCTATTTCAAGGTCAGATTTGCTGGTATCTGGACAGGAGTTGTTTTAGTACCAGGTCTGAGGAGGGAATTGATGGAATTCCAGAATTGTTTGGGGTTTCTAGCATGGTTTTCTTGAAGTTTGATGTAGAAAGACTTTTTATCTTTAATGACTTGTTTCTTGGTAAGGTTTCTTAACTGCTTATACTTGAGGAATATTTCGGGTTGCTTGTGTTTAAAGTAGGTCTTCCAGGTTTTATCCCTTTGGAGCATGAACATTTTTGTGTCTTTGGTGAGCTGGGGGGGGGGGGGGAGATATTTGCTTTAACTCTCTTTGTTCTTGTTGTAGCTAGAGAGTTAAGGACTACTAAGAATGTGGAATTCAAATAGTTGATGGCTTTGTCTAATGGTAATGTTTTTAGGAGGTTCCAATTGGTGAGTTTAAGAGAGTCAGAGAAAGAAGTAGGGTTGAAGTTAGGTTTCGAGTGTGAGTGTAGTGGTGAGTGTGGAGAGGTGGGAGTAGCTCAAATGGAGTAGGCAGGGAGGTGGTCTCCTAAAGGGTCAGGAGTGACACCAGATTTTATAACTTTGGATGAGATACTAGAATCCAGTCAAGTATGGAGCCAGGTGGATTAGCTTTGTTAGGTCTAGTAATGGAGTTAATAAGTTGGGAGAAGTTAAATAGGTTGATAGTTATTGTGGGATTTGGGTTAGAGATTTTTCCCCAATCAATATTTACATCACCCAAAATGAAGGTTTGTAGCTTAATATTGGAGGAAGTCCAGGAGAGGATGTCTTCTAATGTATTGGTATTGTTGCCTGGAGGGATATAGAGACAAATGATGCAGATACTTTTATGGTTCATTTTTAGTAAGCCAATTACTAGTTCAGCATTACTGAAAGAAGGGATGGTGTTAGGATAGGGAGTAATGGACAAGAGGTTGGAGTAGATTAGAGCAACGCCACCACCTCTTCTATTAGGTCGGTCAGATCGGAGAGAATGGAATCCTGGGGGTAGGAACTCAGAGTCATTAATGTGAGGTTTTCGCCACGTTTCAGAGATAGCTGCTGTATCAGGAGATTTATGGTTGAGCCAGGCATGGAAGAGGGATAGTTTATTTTTTAAGCTTTGGGCATTGATGGTGAGGAATTTGAGGTTTTTGTTAGTGGATTTCTTGATGGTGCTAGGGAGATTTGTAGGATGGAAATTAGGACTTGGATTGGGGTGAATATCTCCAGCCAAGTGAATGAATGTGGGATGGAGGAGGTGTTTATTAGTTTTGTATTTAGATAGAGGAGGCTGGTAGATGTGTGGTTTATATTTAAGGTTTTCATCTGAGCTTGGAAAAAGCTTTACTTTCAGGAGGAGGATTGGGTAGGAGGGAACTAAAGAAGCTGAGATGTTGTGGTAATGGGAGGTAAGGTGGTGTTGGGGAGTAAGAGGAGGGGGGAGTAACTGGACATGAGTATAGCAAGTGATTTGGTATAGAGATATTAGAAGGCAAAGGAAGAGAGGAGAAGGATTTTGGGAGGAAGGGAGAGCATGGTAGTAGTGGTCAGTTAGAGGAAAGTAGAAAAGAGAGGTGATGGGGTGTTGGTAATGGGGGAGTGGTTAGAAAGAGGAAGGGGAGGGGACAAGGAGAGTTAGGATTGGTTGGAGGAGGGTGAGGGACGGATAGGGGGGGATAAATGTAGAGGTACCGGGGCGGGTGGAATTTGAGGGCAGGGTAGGGGAGCGGAGTGAGCCTGCAGGGCGAATGGAGAGGGAAGAGCCAGAGAGGTGGGAAAAGGGCCGAAAAACAATCAGTGACCTCAGGCTGGATAAGGAGAATTACTGCAGGGTGCAGGTAAGTGTTTTAAACTTTGGTTTACAGTTAAAAGTAAGGATGTTAAATTTGGTAAGTAAAGTCTCTGGAAATAAGTATGTTAGTACCTAAATCTCTGAGTGTAGGGCAGAGGCACTTTTGGGCAGAAAGTAAGTAGAGCAGGGAAAAGGGAAATATTGCAGTTCCTTTTATCAGGAATATGCTGCCACCTAGTGGTAAAAGGAGGGAGGTGCATTCAGAGAGGAAAAGGTTCCTCGGAGAAGTTAGGCTACAGAGAGTAGATAGAGCTAAAAAGGGAGAAGGACTGTGAACTAAGGATGGAGGGCTTGTGCAGTGACCAGTGTTAGGCTACTTTCACGCGCACCGGGGTAGACTGCTGCTCAAGGTTAGGAAGATGCTACAGACAAAATATTTAAGAGGTTACATACACTGAGTCTCTTTAGCAAGGGAGAGTGTCCCAACAAATTAATTAATAAGGCTCAGGCAGGTAGTCCACGGACGTCTTCTCTTATGGGAGGAGTAATACCCTGTCTGGTCAGTGAAGAAGGGGGAACACTCTAGGGAGCAACTGAAAAGGAGTGAGAAAAATGCAATAGGTTAAAATGGGAGTAAGGGGGGAAGAATAGGAAGAAGAGCGCAGGAGGAAGTCTGAGCAGAGTAGTGGAGGGAAGTGTTTAGAGTGGAGTCGGAGGAGGAGAGAAAGTAAGAGAGACAGAAGTGAAGACTGAGGGAGAGGGAAATAGGAGGCAGAGAAGTTGGAAAGGGTGAAAGGTGGAAACAGTAGTGCAGTAGAAGCTCCACAATATATAAGCTTTAAACATCAATTCAGCATGCAAACAATATTTAGGTAACAGAATATGCAAGCTAAACAAAACAACAGTGCTAGAAGTCCAAAGAGCACCTGATCTTGCCATGTGACAACTTGTGATTCCACAGGTGTTGCTACTAGGCAACTGGTGCTGACTTCAACATGTCTAGCTGCTGCTAACAGACTTGGCCAATGGTGCCAAGGTTTTCTTTACCAGTGTCCTCTTCATTGAGTTTTCCCTGGTTTGCCCATTAGTTATGAATCTGCTAAAGATCCTAAAGCACTAGACCCCTTGTTACCATCTCTAGTTTTAACATGGCTAACAAGAAAGCAAAAAAAGGTCTGAAAGGAAAAAATGTGAATCTGGAAACTTTCAGAATGGTGGTCATTCTATAGTCAGTAACAGTGAACAACGGCAGGGGATACTGAAATTTTCCTTCAGGAAGACCAAGACAACAGTGTAGTTCTTGAGAATTTGCCTGACTGTCCCACTCAGAAGGCAGATGGAGTCATGTTTCTCTCTCTCTCTCTCTCTCTCTCTCTATAAGCATGACTGATCATGTAGGAGAAGTTCTCGAGGACATTATCCAGCAATCTGAATCTTTTACATACCTTCCCAGCCCCACGCATTATCTCCGCTTGACAGACATATCTCACCTCATTGAAAGAGAGCAGTAAAAAAATGTGCTAAGACTCAAAAGTGCAATGCTGAACATTCGTACAGACCAGAAAGGATCTGGCTGTTACTCCTGGTTCTTTTTAGTTATCAGAAAAGACAACAGACCTCAGATCTGTACTTGATTTGAGCAGTTGAGTATTGTTTTTTTCTTCTGCAAAAGTTTTTGGTTGTTTACAGTGTAGTGTTCCTTCCCTGTCTGTCAAAATGAGGCTGGATGTGCTCTTTGGACTTCCAAGGTACACTTCTCTGTGGGGTTTCTGCACTTCTGTATAGAAGTCAGTGGCTGGTTGGTTACAGAATAATTTTTCTAAAGGGTTGTTGCTGCAGTAGATTGCAAATGATGGAGGTATCGTGGGAAAGTGAGGTAATTGGTAGCATGTATTTTGGGAATGTAAC
Source organism: Protopterus annectens (assembly GCF_019279795.1). NCBI lineage: Eukaryota > Metazoa > Chordata > Ceratodontiformes > Protopteridae > Protopterus > Protopterus annectens. Next base: position 27,939,436 of record NC_056748.1, on the reverse strand, counting down.
AAGCTGCATATTTTAAACATTTTTCAGAGTATTTGTCAGAAATGTGGGAATAAATTGTCTTAAAGAAATAATTTATTTTCAGCTGGTACATAGGATCTTTACCACCTTGGTGTAGTACGTAGTAAGGCCTCATTAAGTTTAATTCTTTTGATTACCAAAACACACTTACTAGAAAACTGAAAAAAAATGTTGGTAGGATCTTTAGAAAAGGAATGGAGCAAATTATGTAGAAACAAATGGAATGTTTGGGAACGATGCATGTAGTGTAATAATTACGGAGTCTGAAGTTTAAGGGACAGCATGAATTCGTCATTTTATGTAATGGAGTGAATGAAAATTATTAAAAGGAAAAACTTTTGTATTTCATGAGGTCAGTCGAAAATTTGTGTGGTTTTCTTTATTAATTTATTTGTACTGGTCATAGATAAAATGTGATTATTCAATACTGATGTTTTGAAAGGAGCATCTACTCGTCTCTGCCTAGATGATGTACTTCTCTGCAATTTCAAACATTGAGCAAGTTTTTCTATCATTAGTATCGCCTCACAGTAAGACGCTGACCGGTTCAACTCTCAGCTAGAGCATCTTCTGCATGGAGACATGCGTTAATGGGCATACCTTTGTTGAAGGTTGTGCGTTAAGGCTGGCAACTCAGCACGTAAAAATCAACTGCCAATCATTAGCGGACCAGAGTTCAGCTTTGGCGACCTCTAACCGGGAAAAGCCGAAAGACATAACAAAAAAAGTATGTTTGAAAGTGTGTAAAGCCTTTGTCAGAAATTATTTTCTTATCCAGCCACTTTCAAAGGATCCTATTCTACCAGAGGATTTGTATTTTGTTGTAGAAGAATTAAACCTCTTTTTGAACTATCAGGCGGAACCCTACAAGATGTACCATTGACAACAGTTAGACGATTTTCTGTCTTAAGAGCGTACAGCAATGACTGCTGATGCTATGGACTATGGCATCACCAGGTATACCTAAATAAACCTCATACTGAGTAGGTGAAGTACAGAAATAAGAACATTGGCTTTCCAGGAATTCACCCACCTCACAATAAGCCCAGTGTCTTTCAGTGTTGTCTTGCCGGCAGATATAATAATCCTGGCTTTAAACTGTGCATTCTCTTTCTCTCTCATACCCACCCATCCACATAGTATTTTTCCAAGATGGACTAATAGTACCCCTGTGCCATTACAACGAAAGTTTTACAGTAGCATATTGTCATTAGGTAGGCTAGTTTGACATACCAAGGACGCAAATTAAATTGCATTGTTAAAATGAGCCAGCATATTACTGTGTTGTAGCTGTAGCTAAGCAGTGCTGCTTGAAAAGGTGACTATCAGAAGTTAAAATAACCTGTTTTGTGCAGGCACACTTCTAACCATCAGTGAGGAGTTAGCTTCAAGCTTTTGGGATGGAATCATAATTTCTTTTTACTTTATACATTCGCTTTTCATTATGTACTATCAATTTTAGCCCTAGGGAAAATGTAAAATATAAAGTTTTGAGCAGGCTACTTGTGTAAGAAAAAGACTATAAGCTAGCTATTTTTATAACGGTCTGTAACTGTGTTACTTTCTTTTATTACCATTTAGCAGTTCCAAGGAGTTGACAGAAAAATGTTTATCTATAAGCTTGAGCTCACTGACTCCAGGCAACATACTATAGCTCTGATAATATTTCTCCGTGCTGATATTTTTTTCACTTTTGCCAGGCTTGTTAGTCTACTGGCACTCCAGGAGTAAAGCACAGACTGACTTGAGTCATCTACTGAGCTGATTTTTCAAAGAAGAAATCTTTTTTTTAAACTCCATGTAGGTGTTAGAGAATGAGACAACACTGAGGAATATTCAGTTGACATGGTCCGTTTAGTCAACTCCCTCCCTTTCTGCATTAGATTTAGCAGTTGAGTCTTTATTCCAAGAGTAGTTGATGATTGAGTAACACACTGATAATGAGCTTTCCCATTATGAAGACTGAGAAATTGGAAAAAGAGCCATAAAACTGCTTATGTAAGGAGGGAAACTCTTGGTTGTTGTTCAGTAAATTCATTGCCAGGGTGTCTGGTAGTAAACATTATGGGAAGTGTAAGGGTAAAGTTGGCAGAATAGGGGGAAAAAGGTGATGGTTGGGGTAGGGCCTCCATAGCTAGTAATTGGGAAGTAGACAAATTTTGAACCCTTAATTCAGGGGATTGGTTCCAGCAAATTAGGAGAAAAAACAAATGCACTCATGGGTATTTAAACTTAATGGAACACGAGAGGAACACACAAGGTCAAATGAGAGAAGGTTTAAAAAATAAAAACAAAGTAAGCACTCAGATGAACTGATAGAATTGCAGAAGTCAGAGATAAAAATAAATCAATGCAAATGAAGCTTTCCAGGAGGAAATGTTTAAAAAAGTTATAGAATTAGACAGAGCATGGAGGGAAAACTTGAGGTTGTCTGCCATCCCAAGGAAACTAAAGGGATTGAACTGTTTTAATTTTATGAAGGTACAAGTAAGCAGTGATTACAGATGTGCTTCAAAATTTTTGTTCAGGAGCATTAGTAAATATGTAGACATATTAGCCAAAGGAGATACTCCTGACTAAAATGTGGCAGAAGGGGAACTGTTTAAAATAGGTGACAGTTTTTATTGAAAGTCATTGCTCACCTGAGGAAAACAAATAAGTAAATTCATTCCTACAGTCAGTGGATGTTGAAAGGCTGATTTGAGATTCATATTGCTTTCCTAGTAGATTGAAGATATATATGGAGAAGGAGTAACCTTTGGAGGAGGTGAAAAGTACAGAAAACGCAGGTCAACTGAGCAAGCTGAAGATAGATTGTGATTTGCAGTGGCATTCCTTTAAATGATGCAAGAGAAATTTTGCCATTGAAACCTTTCATATTGCTAGAAAAGAATATGATGGGGGGGGGGGGGAGCATGGTTTCCAGGAGTTGCCCAGAAAAATCATGAAAAACCTAGATTTGAACCATATGTGTTGGTACTGGGAGAAAATGAAAAGGAGGAAAACTAGCTACCAAGTAATGTTAAACAGCGGGAGCTGTAAAGCATCAGTATCACTGTGTGATGTTTAGATATTTGGACTTTTGAAGTATGTGAAACAGTAGCTGAAGTCTGGACATATGCTGTTCATGTTACAATGCTGGGGGAACTGAATAGCATAAATTTTACTCTGCTTTAATTGCTTAGCAGAACATAGAAAGAAAGGAAAATGACTACAAGTAAACTGTTTTTATTGTTGAAAGTGTGTCAATTTAAATTGCATACTGTTTGTAAAAAAAAATGTAAAATAGTGTAGTATGAATTTTTAAAATGTAACTGTGGAGGAGGCTGGTGTTTTGAGCGTTTGTTTGAATAGGTCCATAGTAATGCTTATTTTTGAATTTATAGTAAACTAGAGACTAAGGATTTCATTTGTTTACAGGATAAGAAAGAAAACAAAATTGTAGGTTAAAGTAGGACAGTGTTGCACTTTTGGAGGTTGCTAAAGAAATTTGAGAATGAGCATCAAACAATTTAATATATGTAATTGTAGCTTTTGGTATATGTATAGAAGTAAATAAATTGTTGCACATGAATGAAACCATTTTTTATTGAACCAAGTAAGCTTAAAATGAGAGGGAATGAAGAAGATATGTTGCATCATTGTTTGCATCTGCAAAATTTTATCTGGGTTTTTTTAATTTAACAGTTGACTTGTTTAAGGAGGAACATATTTCAGATTGTTGATGGGCGTTGTGGAAATAGATGTCTTTGAAAGGGCAGAAGTGGATTGAGAGAAGTGACCAGATAGATTCAAGGTTGGGAAAAATTGGTGAGATGTCAAGACTTGCTTATGCTGAGTACCCTTTTTTCAGCACAACAGAGAAATGGCATGTAGCTTAGATGAAATGAAAATAAAGGAAAGGAATTGAACAGTTTTCAAAGTGAGTACTACTATAACAGCTGCATTATTAGAAGGCATTGAGTAAAAAATGCAAGGTCAGAAAATTCATTTTACTTAAATGCTAGTCAAGAATTTTTTGAAGAGTTACCACATTTTTTTATGCTTTGGATATGAATAGAGATAAGACTGAAATAAGTGTTAAAAATTTAAGTGAGAACACAGGTGGTGACATGCACCTTAGCATTGGTTAACCTTACTTTTGTATCCGGTAATGCCAGTGTAAGCAGCTTTCATTTCAGAGAATTTGCTCCCACTAAGAGTGGTATATTTTAATTGTATAGTGGATATAAAAAGTGTACACACCCCTATTAAAATGCCAGGTTTTTGTGATGTAAAAAATTGAGACCACAATAAATCATTTCAAAACTTTTCCCACCTTTAATGTAACCTATAACCTGTACAATTCAATTGAAAAACAAATCTGTTAGGGGAAAAATATAAAAAATAAAAACCTACAATAAGCTGGTTAAAGAGCAATAAGATACTACTAAAAAGGGTATAAATAACAGGGCTGTAAAATATTTAAAGATACGTTTAGGAGCTTCAAAGGAGTTTTATAAAGGATTGGAAAATAAATAAATAACAAAGGAACAATAGGAAGAAATTTGTAAGTCCTATTAAGTATTTGACAAAGTCCATATGATTTAAGATGTTTGCATGAAAGTGTTTGCATGGGTACTTTTAGCCACTAAATAGACTTCAAAGGATCTTCCCTTAGGTGTTGAGCAGATGTTGGAGATTTGAAGGTGAAGAGAGAATAAATTGAGAGCATGGAGGAAAAAAGTGTAACTAAGGGGATGATTTTTTTAACTGAAGTTTAGGATTAAAAATGCCAAGACATAGTCGAGCCTTAAGTTTAATGTGGCTGGCAGTGTATATCCCTATATATTTACCTTGTGGCTGCAAGGGTGCATTCAGTTTTTAGTGCAAAACTGTTTTGTTTTGCAGGGTGTATGTCCTATTTACTGTGCCCTATCTTCCTCAAACCAGTTTAGTATATCAGCAGTGTTTTGAATTTGCTGACACCATTTTGATTTGTGGTAGCACAGTTTTGTTAGTTTTATGATCCTTACCACTGACATTCACCAATCCGCAGACGTGAGTGCCCCAGTCGAACATCAGGTATTCCTGCCTTCCAGGCCTTCTGATTCTATGAAAATCAGATAAGTGCCTCATTGGTGAATCTTCTTTCAGTCATTGTTTTTTCTAATGCTTGTTCATGTCACCCACAGAGGGCAAATGTAAGTGCTGCTGTCAGATACCTCACAAAGATGCCCACGATCAGTGCTTCTTTTGTTTAAACAACCAAACCAAAAACCACCTCCAGAGGAAGCCTTAATAGGCAAAAATAGTAAAATGAAAAAAAGGCTTCCACCACAACGAAAAGTTCACTGAGAAATTCTGTTAAAATGTAGGCTTTAATAAAACGAAGAAATAAAAAGCACAAATTCTGCTATTCAGGTTGCAGGTCAAACAGGATAAGCGCTTTCAGTTAAAAAACCTTCTTCAGATCCTAGTGTGTAGACCTGACTTACTGCTGTTAAATAAAGATCCTTAATTGCTCAACCAATCACATACAGCAATCAGATGCAAGCCTTCCTTAAGCCTCCATTTCATTTCTTAATTAGGCTTCTCTCTTTCAAAATAGGTTTAATAGGAACTACTCTGTTGAGCCCTGGAAATAAATTAGCTCTGAGGTTCATGATCCATTTGATTTCTTCCTTTTCAGTTTTGTTGACAATGTCTCCTCCTCGGAGGTTAGTAGTCACATTTGAGATAACCTTAAAGCTAAATGAATGCCCTGGATTTTCATACACATGTCCATATAGGGCATTGGTTACCACTTTATTCTTGATGTCTAACAGATGGCGAAGTATCCGTTCCTTAAACTTTCTATTGGTCTTTCCTACATAATAGGCTTGGCACAAATTACAAGTGCCAACGTATATAACATTCTTGGTGTTGCAGTTAGCAAAACCAGAGTACTTATATCGTTGGTTAGTTACCGGATGAACAAAACTGTTGCCACATTTAATGTGGCTGCAAGCTTTGCAAAAGCCACATTTCCAAGTTCCTAACCTATTTCTTCCTTCTGTACTCTGCTTGTTAGGTATTCCATCATAGTTGCACAATAAATCCTTTAAGTTCTTCTTGTTTTTATAACCAAACTTAGGTGTTTCCCCTACAATTCTCTTAATTTTATTGTCAGCAGTTAAGACTGGCTAAAATTTCTTGATGGTTTCACGGACATCAAAGGAGTCAGTGCTGTAGGTCATCATGCATCTGAGACTGTTGCTGTTCCCACCTTTCTTCACATCACTCTTCTTCCGTTTCGAGTAGTACGGTTGCCCTTTGTTGTATCGAATGGACATTACTTTGCCTTTACTCATGACTAATTGTTTTTCATTATAGCCTCTTGAAGCAAAAATCTGTAATAGTTTGTCTTGTTCCTGCAGAAAATCATCATCTTCAGTGCAGAGCTTGGATATCCTGGTCACTTGATTTTCAACAATATTCTGAAAACCATGTCTCGGGTGCATGCTATTGTAGTATAGCATATGGTTCCTCCAGTTTGGTTTCCTGAATATAGTGGTGCCGATTCCTTTGCTTTTATTCATTGAAATTCTCATGTCTAAGAACTCAATCTCATTTGCTGATGTTTTCACTTCGAATCTTAGAAAGCTAGTCGTACTTGTTAAATGGTTGACAAAATCATTTAGGCGTTGCATACTGCCCTTCCATTGGAATACAACATCATCCACAAATCTATTGTAAAAGATGATGCATTCCTTCCATTCATTTTTCGTATCCATTTCCCATTGCCTTTCCCATTCAGCTAGGACTATATTGGCATAGTTGTTTGCACAGGGGGTGCCCATGGCTACCCCCCATTTCTGCCAATAGTAGCTCTCACCATAGAGGAACACATTGCTCTCCAGGACCAATTCCAGAAAGCTGCATACTAGGTTCACATCCATGTTTACTTCAAAGTGAGAGGCAAAGTCCCTTACTGCTTCTATTCCTATATCGTTGGGTATGCAAGTGAATAAATTGTTGACGTCCATCGTCACCAAAATGAGGTTGTCTATGGAGCTTTCTTGCTCCATTCTTTCATACAGTCTCTCCAGCAGCTGACCAGTGTCCCTCAAGACAGTATGTGTGAAAGGCAACAACTTCTTGAGTAAAGTTTCCACATAGATTGAAATGGGCTCAGTGACCCATCCTCTCCCCGAAACTATCGGTCTCAGAGGGGGGTCAACACTGTTCTTATGAATCTTAGGCAACCCTTTGATAACAGGTATAGTTGGATATACCATTTCAAGAAAGTCATATAGATTTTTATCAATTGCTCTAGTCATTAATTTGTCATACAGGACATTCTGTACTGAGGAAATCAATCCGTCTACTTGATACTTCTCGGTTTTGTGGTATGTATCACTATGGCTTAACATATCCTGCATTTTCTGGGCATACTGTGTTGAATTCATCACTATTAAAGCACCTCCTTTGTCAGCTGGCCTGAAAATAACTTCTTTCATTGTTTGCAATTCTTTTAATGCCTGAAACTCATCCTGTGTTAAATTGTAATAGTGTTTACTTTTTCCTTTTGACCTCCGTTCAAACACCTCATTCTCACATAACCGTAAGAACATCTCCACAGAGGGATGATTGCTGGGGACAAAGGAACTTGGCTTTTTCAACACAGATGATGTATAGTTTGTACCAGTATTTTCATTGTCAAAAAGACACTTCAACGTAACGTTCCTACCAAAGCACCTTAAGTCTGTCACTAACTCACTCAGGTCAGAACGTATTGAGGGTATAAAGCTCAAGCCTCTTTGCAGAACACTCTTTTGGGTAGCTGTCAGCTCATAATCGGATATATTAATTACCAACGAAATCGATTCATCGAAGCTCATTGAGGTTCCTAAGTTGCCTCTCTCTTTTTCCTCTCTCTGCTTTCTGACTTGGATCTCCCGACATTTTTCTGTTAATAAAAAAGGAAGTTGCTGTAACAAAGGTGCATGGACAGATCCCTTCTTTGGTATCACGCTCAAAACTATTTCACTTGAAGGCTGAATGCTTCCTGCTGACGCAGTGTCTACATTCACTGCATTATCATTTTCCGTTAGCGATGTAATGACCTCGAGCATACCAGAGTCATTGTTAACTATACTACCATTAGTCCTATTGTTAGGAGTATTGCGAGAGGCTAATTCAGGATGTTACCCATTAGTGTGCATATTACTATGTACTTCAGCATGTACATTCACACTAGAAACAGTCCTGCGTGTCACCGGTACATTTCCCATGTTGTCAGAGCGTTCTTTTCTATCTGGTGCTCTCTTATCCCTCGGCCACTCAAACAGGCGACCGTTAGTAAAATCAAAATAATCTTTCTTTAGTTTAATTTTTATATTTTTCAATTTGTTCTCATAGGTTTCCAATTTATCTTGCAGGGTTTCTAGCTTAAACAAGCAGCTATCAGGTAATCTCATAGTTTCCATTTGCTTTTGCTTACATTCAATAAGAGCAGAAACCTCATCTTCATGTGGCTTAAAGTAGTCTATTAGCAGCGGCATGTATCGGAAGCTTGTCTCTATGTTAATCTCCTGCCATTTGCCCAGGAGATCTGGGTAGGTGTTCCCATAGCTGGGCATACACCTAATTCTCAATCCCCTCGGTATCACATTATGATGTAGACACGCTTCCATGTGAAATCGCTGCCATTGCAGCCTCTTGAGCTTATAGGCTGCATTCTTAACTTCTCTAAAGATGTTATCAAAATCTTCATTACAGTCTGTAATCAGTTCCTGATTCACACCAGTCTTTATATTGATATCAAATAAAGGATTGTGCATACCTGCATTAAAAGTAGTAGTAGTTTTCCGACCATTTTCCATCACAAAATACAGTGTTGACACCAAAGCAGTAACAAATAACGACTGTGTGAGGTGTTAAGGTAAAAAAACAAGCACAAACAACCAAACCAAAAACCACCTCCAGAGGAAGCCTTAATAGGCAAAAATAGTAAAATGAAAAAAAGGCTTCCACCACAACGAAAAGTTCACTTAGAAGTTCTATTAAAATGTAGGCTTTAATAAAATGAAGAAATAAAAAGCACAAATTGTGCTATTCAGGTTGCAGGTCAAACAGGATAAGCGCTTTCAGTTAAAAAACCTTCTTCAGATCCTAGTGTGTAGACCTGACTTACTGCTGTTAAATAAAGATCCTTAATTGCTCAACCAATCACATACAGCAATCAGATGCACGCCTTCCTTAAGCCTCCATTTCATTTCTTAATTAGGCTTCTCTCTTTCAAAATAGGTTTAATAGGAACTACTCTGTTGAGCCCTGGAAATAAATTAGCTCTGAGGTTCATGATCCATTTGCTTTCTTCCTTTTCAGTTTTGTTGACAATGTCTCCTCCTCGGAGGTTAGTAGTCACATTTGAGATAACAATAAAGCTAAATGAATGCCCTGGATTTTCATACACATGTCCTTATAGGGCATTGGTTACCACTTTATTCTTGATGTCTAACAGATGGCGAAGTATCCGTTCCTTAAACTTTCTATAGGTCTTTCCTACATAATAGGCTTGGCACAAATTACAAGTGCCAATGTATATAACATTCTTGGTGTTGCAGTTAGCAAAACCAGAGTACTTATAGCATTTGTTAGTTACCGGATGAACAAAACTGTTGGAACATTTAAATTAAATGTTTAAATAGAAAGTTTAAGGAACGTTTACTTCGTCATCTGTTAGACATCAAGAATAAAGTGGTAACCAATGCCTTATATGGACATGTGTATGAAAATCCAGGGAATTCATTTAGCTTTATGGTTATCTCAAATGTGACTACTAACCTTCGTGGAGGAGACATTGTCAACAAAACTGAAAAGGAAGAGAGCAAATGGATCATGAACCTCCGAGCTAATTTATTTCCAGGGCTCAACAGAGTAGTTCCTATTAAATCTATTTTGAAAGAGAGAAGCCTAATTAAGAAATGAAGTGGAGGCTTAAGGGAAGGCGTGCATCTGATTGCTGTATGTGATTGGTTGAGCAATTAAGGATCTTTATTTAACAGCAGTAAGTCAGGTCTACACACTAGGATCTGAAGAAGGTTTTTTAACTGAAAGCGCTTATCCTGTTTGACCTGCAACCTGAATAGCAGAATTTGTGCTTTTTATTTCTTCGTTTTATTAAAGCCTACATTTTAACAGAATTTCTCAGTGAACTTTTCGTTGTGGTGGAAGCCTTTTTTTCATTTTACTATTTTTGCCTGTTAAGGCTTCCTCTGGAGGTGGTTTTTGGTTTGGTTGTTTGTGCTTGTTTTTTTACCTTAACACCTCACACAGTCGTTATTTGTTACTGCTTTGGTGTCAACACTGTATTTTGTGATGGAAAATGGTCGGAAAACTAATACTACTTTTAATGCAGGTATGCACAATCCTTTATTTGATATCAATATAAAGACTGGTGTGAATCAGGAACTGATTACAGACTGTAATGAAGAATTTGATAACATCTTTAGAGAAGTTGAGAATGCAGCCTATAAGCTCAAGAGGCTGCAATGGCAGCGATTTCACATGGAAGCGTGTCCATATCATAATGTGATACCGAGGGGATTGAGAATTAGGAGTATGCCCAGCTGTGGGAACACCTACCCAGATCTTCTGGGGAAATGGCAGGAGATTAACATAGAGACAAGCTTCCGATACATGCAGCTACTAATAGACTACTTTAAGCCACATGAAGATGAGGTTTCTGCTCTTATTGAATGTAAGAAAAAGCAAATGGAAACTGAGATTACCTGATAGCTGCTTCTTTAAGCTAGAAACCCTGCAAGATAAATTGGAAACCTATGAGAACAAATTGAAAAATATAAAAATTAACAAACTGAAGAGAGATTATTTTGATTTTACTAATGGTCGCCTGTTTGAGTGGCCGAGGGATAAGAGAGCACCAGATAGAAAACGCTCTGACAACATGGGAAATGTACCGGTGACACGCAGGACTGTTTCTAGTGTGAATGTACATGCTGAAGTACATAGTAATATGCACACTAATGGGTAACATCCTGAATTAGCCTCTCGCAATACTCCTAACAATAGGACTAATGGTAGTATAGTTAACAATGACTCTGGTATGCTCGAGGTCATTACATCGCTAACGGAAAATGATAATGCAGTGAATGTAGACACTGCGTCAGCAGGAAGCATTCAGCCTTCAAGTGAAATAGTTTTGAGCGTGATACCAAAGAAGGGATCTGTCCATGCACCTTTGTTACAGCAACTCCCTTTTTTATTAACACAGAAAAATGTCGGGAGATCCAAGTCAGAAAGCAGAGAGAGGAAAAAGAGAGAGGCAACTTAGGAACCTCAATGAGCTTCGATGAATCGATTTCGTTGGTAATTAATATATCCGATTATGAGCTGACAGCTACCCAAAAGAGTGTTCTGCAAAGAGGCTTGAGCTTTATACCCTCAATATGTTCTGACCTGAGTGAGTTAGTGACAGACTTAAGGTGCTTTGATAGGAACGTTACGTTGAAGTGTCTTTTTGACAATGAAAATACTGGTACAAAAACTATACATCATCTGTGTTGAAAAAAACAAGTTCCTTTGTCCCCAGCAATCATCCCTCTGTGGAGATGTTCTTACGGTTATGTGAGAATGAGGTGTTTGAACGGAGGTCAAAAGGAAAAAGTAAACACCATTACAATTTAACACAGGATGAGTTTCAGGCGTTAAAAGAGTTGCAAACAGTGAAAGAAGTTATTTTCAGGCCAGCTGACAAAGGAGGAGCTTTAATAGTGATGAATTCAACACAGTATGCCCAGAAAATGCAGGATATGTTAAGCCATAGTGATACATACCACAAAACCGAGAAGTATCAAGTAGACAGACTGATTTCCTCAGTACAGAATGCCCTGTATAACAAATTAATGACTAGAGCAATTGATAAAAATCTATATGACTTTCTTGAAATGGTATATCCAACTATACCTGTTATCAAAGGGTTGCCTAAGATTCATAAGTACAGTGTTGACCCCCCCTCTGAGACCGATAGTTTCGGGGAGAGGATGGGTCACTGAGCCCATTTCAATCTATGTGGAAACTTTACTCAAGAAGTTGTTGCCTTTCACACATACTGTCTTGAGGGACACTGGTCAGCCTCTGGAGAGACTGTATGAAAGAATGGAGCAAGAAAGCTCCATAGACAACCTCATTTTGGTGACGATGGACGTCAACAATTTATTCACTTGCATACCCAACGATATAGGAATAGAAGCAGTAAGGGACTTTGCCTCTCACTTTGAAGTAAACATGGATGTGAACCTAGTATGCAGCTTCCTGGAATTGGTCCTGGAGAGCAATGTATTCCTCTATGGTGAGAGCTACTATTGGCAGAAATGGGGGGTAGCCATGGGCACCCCCTGTGCAAACAACTATGCCAATATAGTCCTAGCTGAATGGGAAAGGCAATGGGAAATGGATACGAAAAATGAATGGAAGGAATGCATCATCTTTTACAATAGATTTGTGGATGATGTTGTATTCCAATGGAAGGGCAGTATGCAACGCCTAAATGATTTTGTCAACTATTTAACAAGTACGACTAGCTTTCTAGGATTCGAAGTGAAAACATCAGCAAATGAGATTGAGTTCTTAGACATGAGAATTTCAACGAATAAAAGCAAATGAATCGGCACCACTATATTCAGGAAACCAAACTGGAGGAACCATATGCTATACTACAATAGCATGCACCCGAGGCATGTTTTTCAGAATATTGTTGAAAATCAAGTGACCAGGATATCCAAGCTCTGTACTGACGATGATGATTTTCTGCAGGAACAGGACAAACTATTACAGAATTTTGCTTCAAGAGGCTATAATGAAAAACAATTAGTCATGAGTAAAAGCAAAGTAATGCCATTCGATACAACAAAGGGCAACTGTACTACTCGAAACGGAAGCAGAGTGTTGTGAAGAAAGGTGGGAACAGCAACAGTCTCAGATGCATGATGACCAACAGCACTGACTCCTTTGATGTCCGTGAAACCATCAAGAAATTATGGCCAGTCTTAACTGCTGACAATAAAATAAAGAGAATTGTAGGGGAAACACCTAAGTTTGGTTATAAAAACAAGAAGAACTTAAAGGATTTATTGTGCAACTATGATGGAATACCTAACAAGCAGAGTACAGAAGGAAGAAACAGGTTAGGAACTTGGAAATGTGGCTTTTGCAAAGCTTGCAGCCACATTAAATGTTCCAATAGTTTTGTTCATCCGGTAACTAACAAATGCTATAAGTACTCTGGTTTTGCTAACTGCAACACCAAGAATGTTATATACGTTGGCACTTGTAATTTGTGCCAAGCCTATTATGTAGGAAAGACCAATAGAAAGTTTAAGGAATGGATACTTCGCCATCTGTTAGACATCAAGAATAAAGTGGTAACCAATGCCCTATATGGACATGTGTATGAAAATCCAGGGCATTCATTTAGCTTTATGGTTATCTCAAATGTGACTACTAACCTTCGTGGAGGAGACATTGTCAACAAAACTGAAAAAGAAGAAAGCAAATGGATCATGAACCTCAGAGCTAATTTATTTCCAGGGCTCAACAGAGTAGTTCCTATTAAACCTATTTTGAAAGAGAGAAGCCTAATTAAGAAATGAAATGGAGGCTTAAGGAAGGCTTGCATCTGATTGGTTGAGCAATTAAGGATCTTTATTTAACAGCAGTAAGTCAGGTCTACACACTAGGATCTGAAGGTTTTTTAACTGAAAGCGCTTATCCTGTTTGAACTGCAACCTGAATAGCAGAATTTGTGCTTTTTATTTCTTCGTTTTATTGAAGCCTACATTTTAACAGAATTTCTCAGTGAACTTTCCGTTGTGGTGGAAGCCTTTTTTTCATTTTACTACTTCTTTTGTTTAGGTAGGTTGCACGACTACAAGGCCTACACCATCTGCCTGGCGTTTGTGCCCAAAACTCTTTGTAGCCTACTTCATGTGCATAACTTATATTTTGGAAACAGCATTGGGTATGGAGGGTTCTGCCGACTTACCTACCGAACTGCCAAAAAAGAAGGCTAAGACCATCTGGCCTATTATTGCCTTTGCGCACCCTCAGTCCGACTGCCGGCATGTGGCCTGGCTGAATGCATGGGCTCCACCGCCTCAGATACAGTGGGTACCTACATGGAAGCCGCACAGTCCTGTGCAGGGGGCACATCCACAGAGGCTTTTCCAACGTCAAGTTTCAGATGCCAAGGAGCAACCTGCATTTTTGGGTAGGACCGTCTGATACCTCCATTCCCTTGCAGTCTGACATTAGGTCTTCCTCTGCTCAGATGCCTGTTAGGCCATCACTAAAAAAAAAGAATAGAAAGAGGAAGAATGTGTATCCAGCTACTGAAAGTACTCCGGATTGGCAGGCTTTCAACCAAAGCCTATTTTAATGCCTTTATGGGCTTATGGCCTACCACCCCTGGAATTGTCACAATTCCTCATCCAGTCCTGAGCCCCAGACCTCAGCCTCAGATTCCTCTGAGATGGAAGAGGAACAATTTTCCAATTTCTTCTTCTGAAGAATCCCTCTCATATGCCTCCCAGCTGCCCTTCTCCCTTAGGATATGGTTCCCCAGAGGAAGAATCTGTTGATTCTGACTCCCCAGCAGAGGATCTAACGTTTGGGGAAACTGCATCTAAAATGGATTTTAAGTGGGAATCATCAGAAATGACAGAGGTACAGAAGTAGTAGTATGATCTCATCCAGATGGATTCCCCAACCACTTGTGCTCTTCCTCCCATTCTTCCTGCCTTTCTTGGATGCCTCCTCAGCAGCATCCTTGCACCACCTCTTTCTGTCCCCCTCTCTCTGTCTCTCTCACTTTCTCTCACTGTCTCCAAGTGTGGAGACTTGTCACTTCAGGCAAGTGGGTCTTTTCCATAGTAAGAGGTGGGTACTTCATGACCTGGCCCTGCCCACCTAGACAACCTTGTGACTGAAGGCACCATTCAGACTGTTCCTCAATCTGCCAAGGGAAGGGGATTCTACTCCAGGATTTTCCTGGTTCTAAGAAAAGACGGTCCTGGAGGCCAATTCTGGACCTCTCTCTTCTCAACCTCTTCCTTCAGGTACCAACCTTCAGGATGTTTACCTTGCCAACTCTCTTCCCGCTCCTCCTCCCTCAAGGGTTCATGGTCACCTTAGACATCAAGGATGCTTACCTTCACATCCCTATAAGGCCCAGTTTCAGGAAATACCTGAGGTTCTCTGTGGGTTCATCCCAGATTCAATTCTCTGCCTTGCGGGCTTTCCACTGCACCCAGAGTTTTCACCAAATGTCTGGCCCCAGTTTATTGCCTTCTGCAGGACAATAGGAATCCATATATTCTCTTATTTGCATGACCTGCTCATTCAGACACAGAGCAAACAAACCCTCATGGAACACTTAAAAGTTGCCATTACTCTCCTACAGTCCCTGGGATTTCAGATCAGTTCCCCAAATCCCAATGGAAACCTACTCAAGACATAGTCTTCTTGGGTTGCAGGGTTTGTACAGATACCATGAAAGCCTACCTTCCACCCCAAAAGGTGGAAAACTTGATACAATACCTACGTCTAGCTCTTCACATCACAGAGATTGACCGCAAGGGAGTACCTCAGGCTCCTGGCTACATGACATCCACTGTAGCCATGCTTCCTTTAGCAAGACTCCACATGAGGAAACTACAGTAGTACCCCAGGTCAGTCTGGACACGGTACTCCCACCCCCTCGAGTACAGGGTATCCCTCCTGCCCTGCCTCAAACTGGAGATACATTGGTGGTTGAAGCAGGTGAACCTCAACTCAGGTCTTCCCCTACAATCACCCCAACCAAAGCAGAGCATGTACACAGATGCCTCAGACCTAGGCTGGGGACCAACTCTGGGGCACCTCAAAGTGCAGGGAGTTTGGCCATTGCCACACAGGAAAGAACACCTCAATCTCTGAGAAATGAGGGCAATATTACTGGCCATGCAGGCCTTCCAAACCGAACTTCAACCAGGACCCCTAAAAATTTTCACAGACAACACCACAGTGCTGTGGTATCTCAACAAGCAAGGGGGAACCAAATCTTATTTGTTTTGCAAAGTAGCTCTCCTGGTGTGGGAAATGGCCACTTCCCAGGAAATGACCTTACAAGCTTCACAGGGGTGTCTTGCTGGACCTGGTCCATCAGTGGGTACACCTGAAATAGACCTGTTTGCCTCCTCCATCAATTTGCATCTGCCTTCCTTCTGCACCAGACTACCAGAACCACAGACTATGGCAACAGATGCCTTTTCAGTTTCCTGGAGGGGGATGTTTCTCTTTGCATTCCTCCCCCTTCCCTCTTGTTCAAAAGGTTGTGCTGTAGATCCAGTAGGACAGACTAAAAATATTGCTGGTGACTCCCCTATTGGACAAGGCAGCATTGGTTCCTTCTCCTCTTGCAACTATCCAAGAGCAATCACCACAAGTTACTCCTCAGACTGGACCTTCTCGCACAGCATAAGGGAACCCAAATCCACCCACAGTGGCAATCTCTTCACCTCACTCCATGGGTGATAGGATTCTGATCCCTTTCAGACACCTTTAATTTGAGGATGTGCTCACTGTCCTGCAGTAGGCTAGGAAACCTAATACCAGGAAATCTTACCTATCAATGTGGAAGAGATTCTCCGTATGGTATCTCAAAAGTCCGTTAGATCCGCTGCAAAGCGACACTCCTCTAGTACCGTCTTACCTTTGTGAACTATTGCAGACAGGGTTAGCATTCTCATCCATTAAGACCCATTTGTCTGCCATTTCTGCATGTCTTTCTCTGGACCCCCCCCCCTTCCAGACTACCTGCAAAGCTGTTCCTTAAGGGGGTGTTTCATCTCAGACCTCCAAGGAAATCTTCCCCTCCACCATTGGACCTGAACTGTGTTTTAGAGAAGCTCACACTTCCTCTATTCGAGCCAGTTACCAAATCTTCTCTAGCACATTGCACATGGAAAACTGTCCTCCTCGTGGCCTTGAACTTGGCTAGGCGGGTGTCTGATTTGCAGGCCCTCCTGGCTACTCCACCCTTTTTGGTATTCCACACAGACAGGGTAAGTCTTAGAACTAATCCTTCCTTCATGCCCAAGGTGGTTAATGACCTGTCCTTAAGTCAAGTCATCCATCTGCCAACCTTCCTTCCCAAGTCACATGGAGACAGTGAAGAGAGTACTTCATTCCCTGAATGTGTACAGACAGCTCAGATTCTATCTGCCCAAAACCAGGTCCATCAGACCGGCAGACCAACTGTTTATCTCCTCCCACCCCAGAGCCCTGGGGAAAGCAGTATCTAAGCAAACAGTTTCAACATGGATTTCAAAGGCTATTACCTTCTGCTACAAACACCATGGTAAATCCCTGCAAGGTACTGTCAAAGCACACTCCACCAGGGCAATGGCCTGTTCTGTGGCCTTGACACTTCCACTATTCTTGAAGCAGCCACTTGGTCTTCTGTGCATACCTTCACCAAACATTGCAAGCTAGACCACATTTCTAGGGCCATAGCTGGATTTGCCAGGGCTATCCTACCTGGATTCCTAGAGATTTCTACTAGGCCACCTCTCCCTGCCTCACAGAGAGTTTTGGCACTCAGTCATATGTACAGAATACTGCAACATGTGAACAGATGGACATAGAAAAGTTGTGTAAAATCTTACCATAACCATAGATGTCCTTCTTTTCCATGTTGCAGTATTCCTTCCCACCCGCCTTCCCCTCCTGTTGTAGCAGCCCCCTTTTTAGGGCAGATGAGTGCAGATGTCACTTTAATGGCTTACGCTCTGCTAGCCACGTCAGACGTCCTTTGTACCATACACTGACTGAACTCTTTTGTATACTGGCCGGATGTTTGGGTACCAAGAAGAAACCCATATGTACAGAATACTGCAACATGAAAGAGAAGGACATCTATGGTTATGGTAAGATTTTACACAACTTTTCTTTTTCTCTTAAAATAAGCTGGCAGCAGCAGTTATGTACCCATTTGGTAATTATGACTAAAACAGTAATTGATTGAAGAGTGCAAGCCGGTAGTTAATACCAATTTTCTAAACCACTAACCACAAGCTTTTCATGTTTAATATTATTTACTTGAAATTCATTTAAATAGTGTACTTTGTGCAGTTAAATATGCAATAAAAATAAGTGCTTGCACAAGGAAATGTAAAACAAATAATTTAGGCAGACAGGTGGTATTTATAAGAACATTGACTATACAGTTATCTTTTTTGTTATCTCTGTACAGTTATCTTGATCCTGATCTAAAATTATCTGAAGGTTTACTTTGATCTGTTCCGCTCTAGCTTTTAAAAGCATTTCGCACATGAAGAAAACTTACAAGCAGTGTATTTCAGACATGAGCTGTCAGTCTAGAAAAGTCATCTCTGTACACTCTAGAAGGCAAATCCAAATAGTGCTACTAACAGTTGATGTACAATAATTTGTTTGCTGTACTTGAGGGTGTTTCCTAATATTTCCTGTGCCATCACTGAGTTGACCCATTTGTTCTAGTGGCACTGGAACTGTGTATAGCTCTGTGGTCTGTTCCTTCCTGATTTGGAATTCCCTTTAAGCCCTCCATTTCCAGGTGGAAGTTAAGTGATAGGAATTGGACCAACTGGCTGGTTCTGGAGAGATGCCAACCACCCTTGGCAACTCCTCTGAAACTACAGTCTTTACTTTTCAAGAGGAAGTATGCCTCCCCGTGCCAATTTCCCCTTAGCTGCATAGCGCAAATGCACTTTGAGCTCCTGGTAAATGGCATCCTTGTGGCAAGCCAGAGCCACCAACTTCTCCTTATGATGGGCAAGTTGGGAGTGGCTCTCACTGCTGGTCCTATCTGGTCAACTTTTTCAGGCACCCAAGTCACTAATTGATCTTGGACTTGCCTGTAGCACAGTCAGAGCTGTCTCCCTGTTTACCCCAGTGCAGGGCTGGTGTGAAATGATCTCATCCATCCTTTAACTACAGATTTTTGCCACAGGTCTAAGATAACTGGGTAACATGATTTATCACTCTCTCCAAGTGTTAACCCCAACGCTATAGTGCTGTACTCTTCCCTTCAGGTTCCTAATTAGTATTGCTGCTTTAGCGTGCAGCTAGAAATGCTTTATTCCTAGATCTCCAGCTGGCAATTTTAGTCATATTTTTTTAGTCTCTGTTTTCTCCCTTTGTATCACATGTCTGTTGTCTGGCTGTTGGTGCGTGCAGAGGATTAAGGTTCTGCAGTGTTAATGAGTTGCTTCCTGTAACACAAGGGTACAGGGTTTGATTCCTTTAACCACCATTTGCTTTCTGTGTGACTCCGAGTAACTCACCAGGCAATGTTCCTGGGTTGACCCTGAAAGGGGGCACTTGTGTCACTTGGGCATGCCTGGGTAACAAATGCATAAATTAAACTAAAAAGAAAATAAGATAATTTTGACCGCTATCAAGACATCAGAACTTTTCTTTTTCCAAGATGGAAATGAGACCGCAGCGTCTGGCAGGTCATCCTCCCAAAAGGGATACTCACAACCTAGATGGCTTTTTTTGATGAAAAGATCACAAGATATCACCCCCTCCCCCATTCGTTCTTCTTCAGTTAGTGTAAACCAATATTAGCCTGCATGTGGATATTGTGGTTTGAATCTTTGTTTGCATTGACTTGGTTCCTGATGCTTTTAGGTCTGTGATTACCAGTAGGTGCTTCAGTATGTAGGGACACTTGGGGGGCTTAAGAAATGGGAACATTATACTTAATTAGCAACAGTGAGGATATATCAGGGGAGCTAGGAGGGGAAATATAACAAAAGAGGGTAGATTTTAAGAAATTTGTGATAATTTGGTATGAATTCTTTAGTAAGAATTCCGACTGAATTTGCATGCTATTCCCCAAGTTACTGACTGGACTGGATAGAAATATTTCGCAGGATTGTGCATTTCATTGAAAGCTTCAACTCCCATCCAATAACCATTTTAGATAATGCATCTATAAAAAATAAGATAAAAATTCATGGTAATATAATAAAAATGAGACATTGGCACTTTCTCACCTACTTATTGAAAAGAGGAATTTAAGGAATGGGTAGTGAAAATGATTTGAGAGTTATTAGGGAAATAGAGTTGGTAGTAGTAATAGCAAGCGAGTGGAATAAAATGACTGTATATCTGGGGAATATGTTCTTCTGGAGCAGGTGCATTCTTCTACCTCACAAATGATCCCTCAACAAAAATATTGTGAACGTGATCTTCCATCAGTGGCGCCAGCCTTGCTGCGATCTATTCAAGTCCCCCCGAACAACAAATGCAGCAGCTCCTTTGCCCTAATCCCCCCAAAGGGGGAACCCCCGAGGGTTGCTGTGCTTCACAATCGGCCACTCAATTCCCAATTTTCTTCAGTTTAAAATAGGGTAGAAATGAGAGCACGAGATACATGGTTAAGATGCAATAGGAATTGCGTAGAGGGGCTGACAAAGTTTAAAGTATTGCAGAATAAGGGGAATCTCACAGAAGATGATGAGGTATAACTGCGGAATGCTAACCCGAATATATGGGAATGTTTGGAGAGTGTGCATGAATTCAGAATAAATTTTCTTAAACTATTTTTTGATAACTCTAGAGCACAAAAACTTTTAGTGCAGCCACTTGGTCAAAAGAAAGTAGAAGGGGTTGTCATCAGACTTAGGAAGCTTGTGAGAAGAAAAATTACCAGAGATCTTATAGCGGTATTAGAGATATTTCAGAAATTGTATGAAACTTTGTATAAAACAAAGGAATATGGAAACCAAAAAACAGCACAGTGGAAAATACTTGCGTAAGGCTTAATTTTGCCAAGATTAGAGGAAGATGAGGTTCAAAAACTAATAGTTAAGATAGGAGATGAGATAAAAACAGTGAATCTGATGTCAATTTTCACTCTGTTCTCAACTGATGAGTTCGGATCTAATCCCTCGGATCCAACTTGACCATTGCTAAGCCTCGTGGCAACCAAAACCTCTGGAGCTTCTCCCTTACCCAGAACGAACCAACACCACTTAACTCAGATCTCATTTGCTGCTTCAAGCAAAAGATGTGGTTTTCCATCTTTCTCAAGCGATCTTCAGAGAAGTGTTACTTTTTGCATTTCTTACTTAAATACATTTTCTATTACTATCTCTTACCTGCATTTATAAACTACTGCTTGTTTCTGACCCTTTTTCTGTATATTGTATGTGTTTTGTACTCCTTGGATATCTTGGGTATCTTCTTCCCTTCTATGATGTTGTCCTTGCTCCTTTACCATTGTTGGTATTTCCTTCCCTTTCCCCTTTTTTCCTAGCTTAAAAAAAAACAAAAAAAAACTTTGCTGTGTTATTGTAGTATTAACAGGTATCTTGTTTCTCATATTTGACTTAGTGATGGTGGATACGTCAGCAGGATTTAAAAAGTGTTCAAAGTATGTGCACAAACTGCCACTTTCTGATTCCCGCACACTTTTTGTTTGTATGTTCCCTCTCCATTTACAGGAGGACTGCTCTATATGCCATGGCGTTAATCCTCGCACTTTAGTAGAACGTAAAAATAGCTGATACTTAAAGCTGGTCGTCCTCCTTCATTTGAAGATGCTATATTGGAGGATGCTCCGTCTAAGACAGAAGTTTCAAAAAACTTCTTCTTTGAAGCCATCATCCTCCTCCTCAGCTTCAGACTTCTCAAGAAAGAGGTCTCATACACACCTGGTCTCAACCCCGGATCCAGAAAAGGCAAAAATGCAAGATCCTGCTGAAGGAACAAGTATCAGGTCCGAGGCCTCCTAAGTCCGGTGAATACAAAGCTCTCGGATCTGTCTTCGTTGGGTCCAGTGCAATCTGAACCTGACTTTCAGATTGCTAAGTTACTTCCTAGAACAAAGTATTCCCTGTCACTGGATCTGGTACCTGACAAAAGGCACCTTCCCCATTTTTAGAAAGACCCAGGTGTCCGTCTATACACTCCACTCATTCTTTCAGAAGCTTTACAGAAGAAGATGTGAAGAAACTGGTGAAGAAGATTGTCTTGGTGCCGAGCCAGACTGGTGTTCTTTGGCTCCTACCACTCTGGGTCAGGAGATCCCCATGTCTGTTACTCCCCCTTTACACATTCCTCCTCTGCTACTTCAGAGGTTTTGGATCCGAGTTATCTGGATCTGTCTGGTTCAGAAACAAGGATACCTTTATCCTTGGGTGTGAGATTTTCTCTGATAGGTCTGGTCCTGTCAGATCTGGAGAGCTCCCAGAGCCATAGCCTACCTGTCAGATCCAAGGTGCTGCATTTGACTCCGAAGCTTTTGGAGCCATCTCTGCACCTCATAGCCCCTGCACTAGACAGTTAGATTCTGACTTCCACCTCGCAGGTCTTGCTCTTGGAACCTGAGAGGGCTACATTTCAGAAGCTTGTCGTCTTGAGTCTGACTTGCCCTCTCTCGCCTGTGGAGAGAGTATTTTCTACCTCGACTATTCTGACTGATCTGTCCCCCTCAGATCCTGAGTCTTCTACCATGATGTCACAGCGCTCATAGCCTCACCATCTCCTTCCACAAAGACAGCCAGTTCCAAAACCCCAAGTTCCCACCTAGGCAGTTGTAATCTCCTCTTCTGATAACTCCCCAGAGCACCCCATGAGGAGGTCCCTAAGAAGAGGGACGTGTAAGAGGAAATGCTTAGATTCCCTGGAGTTGTCCATCACTGAAGAGGCATATTTTGATGAAGGCAAAGGTTCCCCATGATCACCTCCTGAAGATGTCTCCTTTGGAGACATCATAGAAATTCTTAAACAGAGAGGTGGTTGGACACCCAACAACTCTGTATCTGGGGAATATGTTCTTCTGGAGCAGGTGCATTCTTCTACCTCACAAATGGTCCCTCAACAAAAAGATTGTGAATGTGATCTTCCATCAGTGGCACCAGCCTTGCTGCGATCTATTCAAGTCCCCCCTGAACAACAAATGCAGCAGCTCCTTTGCCCTAATCCCCCCCAAAGTGGGAACCCCCGAGGGATGCTGTGCTTCACAATCGGTCACCCCAGGCTCCTTTATGTGTATCCTCCCACTCAATTCCCAATTTTCTTCAAACAGCTATAAGATTGAAGAGCAAGGCAATCATCATTGTCCCTTCCTGGCCTCAACAAATTTAGTTTCCCTTCCTTTGGCCTCACTTGATTCAACACCTTGGTTTCTGGATCAGACTCCTGACCTCCTGTCTCACCAAACAGGCATGATGCATCCAGGCATAGTAAACCTCAGGCTGGCTGTTTGGTTTCTCCAGTTCCATTAATAGCCAGACAACCTATGCTCTCTTTTCCTGTCATATTGTTTTGTCTTTTTATCCTCCCATAAACATTCCACCAGGAAACTATAGCCCAGCAAATGGAAGGGATTGTTTTTTTGGGCTCAAAAACGTAATATTGAACCTTTCACAGTCCCAGTCATGATATATTGACATTTCTAGTACATGTTTTTGAAGGAGCTAGTTCTACTGTTAAAGTACAATTAGCAGCAATATCAAATTTTCATGTTGAAATAATTGGTTCTGTAGTGTCCCATAAGTTGAGCAAAGCATTTTTGAAA
Source organism: Protopterus annectens (assembly GCF_019279795.1). Taxonomy (NCBI): domain Eukaryota; kingdom Metazoa; phylum Chordata; order Ceratodontiformes; family Protopteridae; genus Protopterus; species Protopterus annectens. The sequence continues at coordinate 27,915,822 of NC_056748.1, read as the reverse complement.
GGCACTCTACTCATAATGGCCCCTTTATACTCCCCTTTAGGACCTTAACCTTGTGCTGCAGTCTTAAACAGTCTCCTTTTGAACCCTCACCTACATGTGAACTCAAATATCTTTCATGGAAAACAATTTTCTTAGTAGCCATTACCTCTTCCAGAAGAATTTCTGAGATCCAAGCATTGTGCTGAAAACCTCCATACTTGACTATACATAAAGACAGAGTTACCTTATGTACCAACCCATAATTTCTTCCAAACGTGGTGTCAGAATCCAGTATAAGTCAATCTATTAATTTGCCAGTATTCTTTTCCCGAATTTTCTAACAAAGGAGGATGTGTTACATTTATTAGATCATAGACAGTTGTGTTTTTACTTACATAGGACTAAAAACATAAGAAATTCTGACCAATTATTTGTTTCGCATGCAAAACCAACATTGGATAAACCAGTTACCACAGTTACTCTATCTAGATGGGCAACAGATTGCATTTTGTTAATGTATAACAAGTTGGGCATTGCTCTGACAAAGCCTGTTCGAGCCCATTCCATTAGATCAATGGCAGCTTCCCAAGTTTCTCAGTCCAGAGTGTCCATGGATGATGATTGTGCAGCAGCTACTTGAGCTACTCTCCATACCTTTATTACTCATTACAAGTTAGATCTGGTCTCCAGAGAAAGGGCATCTTTTGGTTCTTAGGTGCTCAGGAATATCCTTCCTTGAGTCCGCCCTGGAAATTAGGTAGCTGGGGACTTTCTGCCATCAGTTGAGGACAGACTGAAAATTGACAACATCAGATAAAGAAGATATGCACTCACCATAACTTTCCATCTGTTCATTTTCATTCTTCCTCAACTTCCCTCCCACCAGCGCCCATCCTTAAGGCTTCTGAAGAGTGAGTGTTTAGAGGATCTATATTTCTTAATTTACATAAACACCAGATATGGTTTCTCCTTGATGATTTCCATCTTTTACATTCTACTAAGGCAGCAAACAAGATCTGAGATAATTGGGGTTTGTGCATTCTCGGTAAGGGTGAAGCTTGAGAGTTTTTAGTTACCACGAGCTTTAACAGCCAAGTTGGATCTGAACCCATCAGAATGAAAATGGACAACACAGAGGGAATGTTAAGGTGAGTACATAACTTCTTTTTTATAGTCAGTCTGCAGGGAAGTCTCCAGGAAGTTTAGAATTTAGGAGGAAATAAAGTAATAAAGATCTGGAAGATTTTGTTTAATAGTATTTTAAAGGAGGGGAAGCACCAGCAGTTTGGAAGAAAGCTGTGGTGGCTGTATTACCCACAAAGGGTGAAAATCTGTCAGACCCAGCCTCATACAGACCCCTTTCAGTTTTAAACCATGATTATAAAGTGTTTGTCTGTACTAGCTAAAAGAATGGTAAAGGTATTGCCAAAATTGATATAGATCACTGTGGTTTTGTGGAGGGGGGGTCGCAAACATTTGACAACATTAATAGAATAATGATACAGAAGAAAATAAAATGTAAAAAAAGTAACTCTATGGAAATTGATGCAGAGAAAGCATTTGACAGAGTAAGCTGGGGTTTTGAGTAGGGCAGTGGAACCATTTGGTTTCCTCGACAAAACAATGTGGTTATTTAGGAGGATACGTGAAGGATCAGAAGTGAGAATTAAAGTGGGAGGGTCCTTTCCAATAAATTGTGTTTTGAACAGAGGAACCAGGCAGGGGGTATCCTCTTTCCAGTATGTTTGATTTAAATGTAGAGCCATTGGCAAAGAACAGCAAGTGTGTCTTTAGTAAGATAAGGAGATTGATGTAACTGTATGAGAGGCAGTGACATTTGGCTGCTGGACCTTTTAGCTGAGTGCTTAATTTTGGGTAAGATGAGATGTCTTGGATTTGTGGGAGAAAAATCCAAAAATCTAAAAAAATAATTATAGTTGAGCTGTGATCTGTATAGTAGAGTTTAGTTTTGGGTTTTGCAGTGTAGAGGCAGAGTGGTTGTGATTTTTGAGGTTAAGAGGAAGGTTGTCGAATTAGTTTAAGTGCCAGAAGGAAAAGGTATTTTTGATTGAGTTTGAATAGTTGAGATCCTTTTAGAATGTCAACTTTTTGGTAAACAGGGAGACACTTTGCATTTTTTAATATTGTGCAGTTGTGTTCATTTTTAGAGGAGTGAGTAATCTAAAAATGTTGTTGTTTGAATGCATGCTGTTTTTGATGCTGAAGCTATGGGGGGTAGAATGCCTTTCCTACCAAAATCTTCAGAACAGCCAAAGGCAAACAGTGGCATTTTATTGGCTCAGAGTACCATAAAATTAACTTTTGTGCTTGTGTAGTTCAGGTGGAGGGATAAGTTGAGAGAGGAATTGAGCCAAATGCCAAGGTTATTTAAAAGAGGTAATATTTTAAATGGGAATGGTGCTTTGGTCATAGATATTCAAAGTATTTTTAAGTTTCTTTTTGATCACAAAAATCATAGTTTTGGTTTTGATGAGTTGAGAAAGGAGGCTTTTGTTGATCAGTGGATTAGTGCTAGGAAATGTACTTGCAGGCATGTCTGGAGGTTGGGTGCTAAATCTTTAAGTACCATGGTGTCTATGTAGAGAAGGAGGGGAGGATTGAGTTGGTTCAAGGGTAAGTTTATTTGTAAAGATAGGGAGTAGTAGAGGAGCAATTACGGAATCTTGTAGTACCCCACTTTGAGTGCTAATTGTGAATTTTGATGGTGACGTTTGGTGAGGTAGTTCTGAAGTCAAGGTAGCTGGTAAGAATGTATGCTTGTTTGTATCAGGTGCATGATGAAGATTTTGTGGTAAATGATGGCTAGTTTAAGGTTGATAGGTTATAGGGCTTCACTTTGGAACCTAGGATTTAAAGTTTACAAACTAAAATAAAATAAAGTGCCGACCAAACAAGGCTAAAATATAAAAAAACTTTAATGTGCAAAAAGAAATGGTAAGCGCTTTTGCGATGAACACACCGCTTTTTCAGACAACCATAAAAAACATTAGACATTTAAGTATACATAGCCAGCCAATAGGAAAAGCTCATGATAGTGATGTCATGCAACAATACACATAGTAAATAGATTGGGGGATGTTAAAAACACATTAAAATTATATAAATGGAGGCTGTCTAAAAGGATGTTACTCTTAATGTTTCAGAGAACGACCTTTTAAAAATGGTTTCATTGTAGAAACACCATTCAGACCTGGTGGTCTTTCTGCATTAAGTAATAAAATCCATTTCTGCTCAACTGCTTCAATGCGATTCAGTAAATCACCACCTCTCAGACCCACATATAAAACTTGCAAAACAAAAAATTTAAAAACGTGTGCAATCATAATTCTTAACATGTACTGCTAAAGCATTCTTTTCCTTTTTATTTTTTATATCTCTTTGATGCTCAAGGATCCTGTCTTTAAAAGATCTATTCGTTTTACCTACATAAAAAACATGACATAGCTGACAAAAATCAAAATAAGCCAAGTTTAGCAGTCTTACAGTCTGCGTAAAACTAAAAGTCTATATTAATAGTAAAACCAGTAGATGGATGTCTAAAAAGATGGCAGGAGTGGACAAATCTGCAGGCTGAACAGTCCCTACAAGAGAATGTGCCAATCCTATTAGATTTTTCCAGTTTCCTTTGTGATTGTGATATCATAAAAGGAAACTGGAAAATTCTTGGAAATATACCTGAATTGAGAGATACACTTGGGACCACACCACAATTTTTTTTTTTAGAAATAATAAATCCTTGAAACAACATCTCTGTTATAGATCATTATACCCAACATAAGATGCGAGTCTAATAGGGATAGGCACATTCCTTTTGTAGGAACTGTTCATCATGTAGGCAGCCACCTTTGGAGTGGTTTTGATTTTTCATGCCATGCATCTCCTTAGGAAAGTTCAGCTCATAAAGAAAGAGGGTATGCTGTGGGTTGCCAATATTGGCCTGTCCTCACTTCTGCAAGGAAGCATTACCAATAAGCAGCCTTGCTGTTCCCATCCTGAGGCATGGATGTTAGGTTCCCTGGCTTTCCATTCAAGAAATCTTACACTGGGGCCATCCCCATCCCTACTCTTTGGACAAGCAAGCAGGCCATGCCCGTTAATTCCTGTTCCTCCCTGCCTGGCTCCTCCATTTGTGCCTAGAAATCCAACCCTTGTCACCAGGATTGCAGTCAGGGCTCCATCTCTGCACCACTGAACCATGCTGTACTTCATCCATTGTTGTTTAAAGATGGAGTGCACTTTCTTTTGAGTTTGAAGATTGAAATGAAATTTTAAAAGGCTACTTACTGATTTTTTGTAACTGTTCTTTTACTATAGGATTATTTTCCTGTTGCTTGGAAATTGGCAGTTTTAGTGCCTCAGAAGGAATAAGATTGGGACTGATTAAAAGCAGTTGTAGACTGCAGTCCCTTTTTCAGTTCAGCAAAGATTTTTTTGCTGTATTTTTCATGAAAATAACGCACTCTTCTGCTGTTGTAGTCTTGGTTGCATGCTTGAAAACAATATTCCATGTTCAAGCTTAGTTTTTAGGTTTCCATTCTGCACTTCATTCTGACATGCCATGAGCTCCTTATATTTGAGGTTAGTACTTATCCATCCCATCCCTGTATAATGGAGAACCCCTTGCAGCTGAACATTGAAGGTAGTAATGTAGAGTAGTTAGATTCACTTTAGCAATGATGCTTAAATGGTTCAGGTCTTAAACATCCCCTTTTCAAGCATGCCTCTCAACTGGTACAGATTTTTGCAGAATGTCGATTTTTGCTTCAGATTTTTGTTCCGTTTTTCATAAAATTGTTTTCTGGCAACTTAGTGGCAAATCATTAAAGGCTGAAGTTAGAAAATAATGCCAGACATTTAAGTTTCAGACTTCATACCCTTCAGAAAATCCATACTAATGCAAAACCTATTCTGTCAACGTTCTAAGTTTGTTAGCGCAATGTTTAAAAATTGTCCCTATTTTTGGGCCTTTGTCCCACTTTTATTTGTCTTTGTCCAGATTTCTTGCTCTGAGAGGTTGAGAGGTATGTTTCAAGGTGGTTTGAGAGGATGGTAATTAATTCCTGATTAATGAAAATGTTTAAGAACAGTGGCTCAGAAATCCACAGCAACAAATGGGTCTTAAATGACAGAATTATAAGAAATGCCATACTCCACTAAATATGGACAAGTGGTTTGTTGTAGGTCATCTGCATACCCTAAGTGAAAACTGTCCCTTGCATTGTAATGTTTGGCTTTTTTTTTTTTTGTTGCTGGCGTTATTATAGACTGGTATGTGATCATGCAACTCTTTTTCTTCTCTGTTGACCATCAGCCTCTCTTCGACAAGTAACATAACCTTTCATGACTGCCCTCCCCCAAGAGATAGTGATTCTGTGTCTACTCAAGTTTCCACCAGGGATTATCCTCTGGGACTGTGTGCCATGGATGTTTACCACACGCATCCTGCCCTTAGAGATTCTGCATTAGTCTTTCATTCCCCCTGACAGCTGCAGCAGGTGCCCAGACCTCTAACTGATCTTTTGTCCAATGGATCGTAGTTGGGACTTTATCCTTCTGTGCTAACACAGGTGACATCATGCAGTTTTGAGCCACAGTGCCGAAAAACATTTTTGATTTGGGGCATAATGTTGGATGTTTCCAGTGATACTTTGATGAAAAAAAAAAAAAGATTTTATAAATGTTTTCATGTGTACACGTTGTGTTTTGCCTGAGACTTTCTGGTTGGGTCCTGTCTAGATCTCCATAATGAATTTTACTTTCTAGTCTTTTTGAAGTAGTGAATACTTCATGTTTCTATTCCTTTTTAAGAAAGTTAATGTTTGATTATTCTGTCTTCAACTCCTGTTTACACATTCTCCTTTTAAATGTCTTACCTTAGTCATTGCACTCATGTATTATAAATACTTCATTAATTTGTAAACCTTTGTAATGACTTTCAAAAAATGTTGATTTTCTACATTCTCTGCCTTTGAATTATGTACAATTGCCAGCTCTTCAATGTTTACTTAGCATTAGAATTAGTTTTACTGTTTTCCTAGAACATTTTATGCTGTTTATAGTTTCTTTAGCATTAGGATTTACAACTATTTTTTGTGAACTAGAAAACATTGCAGTGTGTTCGTTGTTAAAAAGATGACTTAAAGGTATATTTTTACTGTATTTTAGTATGTTAATTCTGTCTTCATTTTCAGTGTTAAGGGTTTTCTGCAAGACATTATAGTAAAAGTGAAGTTTTGAGTTGAATGTTATTACATTCATTGATCAGTTCAGTTTGCAAGTATTACGTAGCCTATTTATTGACACCACAGAAAAAGGTGCATCATTTTAGAATATAGCTTTTATGTATTTGTCAGCTCTTGGTTCTAATTGTAAACATATATTTAGAAAAACAGTGATAATATCTGTGATTTTTATCTGGTTAAAGTAATTGATTTGACTTTTTTAATGTGATGATTGTTGTGGGTGCAGGTTGTTGCAACTCTGAAATTGTTTTGTCTTTAAGTTGCAAACAACTATATTGCCCAGATTACTTTTGGCTGAAGTAATTCTAAATTGTATGTTTGTATGCATTGGTCTTTTAGTTCTTTACATTGGTAATTTTTTTTCTTTTATTTTTTTCTAGTCGCCTCATGAACATTGTATCAGCACTTTTTCCTAAAGGTTCCCGCAGTGTGGTTCCTAGAGACACACCCCTCAATATATTTGTTAAGATTATCCAGTTCATTGCTCAGGTAGGTATTTCCTTAAGACGTAGCATATGTTGTGTAAAATATGATATATACATTTGTGCTGTACATGAAAAGGTAAATTCTTTATGGTGCTCCACTCTGTCAGAGTACTTCTGCATAGTTGTTTGGCTAGCTTGCTGAGGGGGGTGGGGGGATGGGTGAACAGACACTTGTATAGGAAGCAAGAGTCACTGCTTTTGGTTTCTGGTAGCTTCTTCAGCATAATGAGATATTGATTTTCTGGTCATTTTAGTTCCTGGCCCTACCTTGATTGTAGTAAAATGACCTTGTTGTATTGGCCCAGTAAGATGAAAACATTTTGAGTGTGTAACATTCTAGTTTTTGCTGTTTTGTGTTAAAATTAAGGTGTCTGACCTTGAGGACTCAACCTTGACGCGTCCTGTTGAGCTTGTCATCTTTATCAGCCAGCATCTGGCAACTTTTTTTTTTTTTTCAAAATTAACACATTTAGGGATGTGCACTCACTGTGATACTGCATGTCAATTACATGTGCATGTTTGTCATTTACTGCCAACATTTTTTTCTCCACTTGAGCTGCCAACATTTCTTTTCTGCTTCTTACACTATTTGGCTCTTGAGTTCTTGCTGCTGTTGGTAAAATTTCCCTTGTTTGCACTCTTTTGGTTCCATTTTGCAGTGATTAAGGACACCAAATGCTCTTGCTTCCATGACAGTGACTAGTCCTTGCAGTTCACGCTGTAGTTGCATTTCTTATAAAGACGTACTTTTAACAAACAACCACTGGTTGAATGCTACCTTAATTGTAAGTAATATGCAGATGTGTTCTCGCTACTTTGCTACTGCACTATATACTATGCAGACGTCTGTGTACAATTTTCTGTGTCTCAACACCATGGTGCCTGGGCCATTGCTGTAAAGTGACTGTCATCTAGTTCCAGTTAACAAACTGAAGTAAAGAATTTGAAACTTTTGTTTTAAAAAATGTAGTCATTTCTAGCACCAGATGGCAATAGCAGGTCCTCAGTGGACAGGTTGGAGATCCCCTTTGGTGAACACGAGTTTGATAGAGTTTTGTGTACAGAGGATATCATTCAGAAGAGGAACTGGGGTGCAACTCATAGAATTAAGTTCATTTTTTTTCCTATGGTCTTTCCTGCAAGAAACGTGATCTTCCTCACTTAATAGTCAACCCATTCCAGTCAAACATTATGGTAGAGGACAAGAGGTCCGAGAGAAATATGTACAGTCCCTTTTCCCACTCTGGAAGATGGTTCATCCTGTTATGTTAGTGGGACCTGTTTTTGTGTTAGGGAGTGGCCCCCTAAAGTCAATGAATCACACATTTGGGTTAGTCACAGCTGAAGCATTGTCTATGAGGGCTGAACAGTCATTCAGTCCTTAAGGTGGAGGAGCTATTGGGCAAGTCTTGGCCAGGGTCCATGACCTGGCCCAGATTTATTTATTTATTTTTTTAACTGTTCATGGGAGCTTGAGTCACAGGTACAGATTTTAACAGTTAGGAGCTTATGCTTTATGCCATTGTCAGGACTGGTTAAGTCTTTCTTCTTCAGTCACATTTTTTTTTTGTAGAATTATTTGCTTGTTGGTCCCCATTTACCTGACTTTTAGTGCATTGTTGTCCATCAAATCCTTTTGCTTTCCTTTGTTTTCCTTTGTTTGGGGCTGCTAGAGGTCACAGGTTCTCTCCCTCTTAAACTCGCCTTGTAAATCTACAAGGGGTGAGATTGTTCTCATTGAGATGGACAGAATCTTTGAGCCACTAAATAGATGCTTGAGCCCCTTTTTAATGTGATCTGAGTTTTGTGTAATCCTTCCAGTGCATTGAGAACTTTATTTCAAAATGTCCCTCTCCTGTCTTTGGGACCTTGTGAGTGTGAGGCTGTTTGGATGTCCTGGACATACCATACAGTTGGAACTAGGCTTTGAAGGTGTTAGTTTGGAAGCCTGGAAGCACCCTCCTTCTGCCTTAAGGCCAGTGTGAGGTGTCATGTTATAGCTGGGTAGTGTGATTTAATTGACTCTGCCTCCCGTGCCTTTGAATGTCCTGTGGTCTTGATAGAGCTGTCAGGATTCCTGCAGACTACTTCCAGTTTTTCCTCTGCTACTCAACAGCTTTGCTTCCCTCATGCCCAGATAAGAGTAAAATGGGTGTACTATGAGCATTTGCAACTCATTTAAGTGACACATGATTATTCATCCCCATAATACCTAAAAAAACACTTTGGGACATACCTCTCACCTGTCCAAATTGTGTCTAATATTTTGGTCCGTTTCTCATCAAGTTAGTGATTTTCTAGAAAATAGAGAATTAAAGTCATTAAATGATAGGTATTTTAATTTCAGACTTCATATCCTTCAGCAAATGCATGCAAATGCAAAATATTCTCTCAACTTTCTAAGTTTGTAAGAGTAATTATAAAGAAAAATCCATGGTATGCCTTGAAAAAAATTGAATATCCTTTATTGAAACACATAAGCAAGTGATCCTAGCTGAGTATAATGAAAAGCATCAAAAACTTTCTTTATTTGGAGCAAGGGAGTGGTTACAGAGGGTGGTTCTGTTAAGAGCAATAAAAGCATTACAATTGTTCCTTTAACCATGTCCCCATTCCCCCTTAACACTATAGTGTAATCGGAGACTGTGCTACCTAAAACTGAAACTAAAAAGCTATTGACAAATTACAATATAAGGTCAGCTTATTAACACTTTTTATATAGGCTAACCAAATAATCCCAACTAATATTAATTAAAAAACTAAAAATGGTTAGCTAACAAAAATGTCTACTACTAGACATCTGTCAGAATAATTATTAATAAACCACTTTTAACAAAGATCGCTTTTGTGTCAAATACTTCATTAGGTTTATGTGTCAGTAACAAATTATAATTTTTTAATTGTTTAAGAGTAATAATTCTCTTCTAGATTTTGGGCTTTATTCCTCTATTATTTTTGGCTTTATCCAGATTTCTAGTATTAAGAGGTTGACAGAAATGCCTTTGGTGGTCACCTGTCAAAGCCATAACTTTCTCAAGGTAAAACACAAAACAAAAAAGAAAAAAAATTTACAAGGGAACAAGTCCCCTTCCACTGTCTGATTAAGCCTCCTCACCCCCTAGTATGTTCTTGTGAACTAACTCTGAAACTTCATAGTCTTGGAGAAGAGAGAGGGGATAACAACAACGCATTAACCTTCATGCTGTTCAGTCTGTCCACCATTTCAGAATGCCAGCAGTCTAGTGAGTGGTGTTCTGAGTGTTGATCAATTGACCATTGACAAACAGTAGGTTTTGTGGTGGAAGCCATACCTTTTTATAATAGACCATAGTGTCACAGGCAAGGTAAGGATAAGCAGGTTGAGGAGTATGACCAGGAAGGCCCCATGATTTCCCCTCTCCAGTCTCTTTGCCAGTCCATTTTGTATTGCTCTTTTTCCCCTTTAAGTGAGCAGTCATAACTGTCCAAAGTAATCTCCCTCCTCTGTCTCCATCAAACTATAGGTAATCTGTTAAGGGTACAAACTTCAGTTTCTAAAACAGCCAGATGTGTCAGGAATTTGCCCTGTACATCTGGTTCTTCCAAAGTTGGAGGATTGTTTACATCTGCATGCAGTAGATCCAGTACCAAAATAACACCAAAACAGAGTTATGCTCTTCCTCATGCTCAGAAAGCAAGGCCTGTGGAGGTATATTTTGGAGCAGTCAAGGCTGAATACACATACCTAGAAGTCTCAAAATGGTAACCTTTCAGGCTTTCTTGCCACTCCATTTTCCACAAGCACTTATGGCTACTGCAGACCTCAAGGGTGCTTGCCTGCACATCCCAAATTGTAGAGATCATAGATGCTTTCTCAGATTCGAAGTGGAGGGCTCCCACTGTCAGTTTACCTCCTTGCCCTTTGGATTAACAGCTACATCCAGGGTATTTACAAAGTGCCTGGCTGCAGTTACAGCTTATTGGAGAACCAAAGGCATTAATGTTTATTCATTTCTGTATGTTAACTTTTGTCAGGCAACCGGGAAAAAGCCGAAAAGGCAAACTTTTGTCAGGCACAATCACAGAAGGAGGTGGAGAGAGCTCTGATACCATGAAAGTTTTTAAAATGTAGGATTTTCATTCTTTATCCTTAAGTCATGCTTTACCTCTTAAAAGATTTTGTTTTTGTAGTCTAAACTTTGTGGTAATCTTTTTTTTTTCTTTTATAAACACACCTTTCTTGAATTGTCACTTGTGACGCATGCAAATTTGCATTTATACAAAGGTAATCAAACTGTATTAACAAATTAACATTTACAAGCATTATACTTCACATATATTGCTGTGTGTCATATAACCTAAGCAACATTACATCGATTATTCAATTCCTGCCCCCCCCCTTTTTTAAACAAGAAACAGCTTTATTAAAGCATCACTTATGACATAAGCAATCATAGCATTTATATAAATGAAAACAATCCACACCAACACAATCCTAGTTGTAAGCATTTTACATCATAAACCATACTGACACACCGCAGTTACAAACATTATGCACCACTTATAATCTACACAATAATTTTCGGTCAAACATTGCATAGCTCATTTAATTCTTGCTTTCTTTTAAAAGGATATGTATTTTGTTGAGATCTCTTTTGGCTTGCAGCTGTCAGAGAGCATTATTTTTTCGAGAAAAGGTGGAATCCTTGGTTTAATACTGCCTCGCCTTAACCCAGAGGACTATAGTCATGGGCAGGTAATTTTTAAAGTCACTGGGATTCATGGCCAACCAGTATTGTATTGATACCCTTGGAAAGTTTGTATATGAAGAAGATAAGCAGCATCTCAAAAGTACCTGAAGTCATCAGTTTCCATAATTGTAAGAGAGAATTCCTGTGCTGCTCTGTATCTCAAAGGAGTTGCAGCCAGGTTGAACAGAAGTAGTTGATAACAGAGTACCCTCAAAGAGACCTTTAACCACAGTTGGCCTCACACCTGGTTTGGAAAGCCCAATCAAATGTCCTCGTATTCCAGGGAATATGAGCACTGCTTACATGGAAAAAGCATATCAACCTGAAGAAAATCATGCCCCTTATCCAGGCCCTCAAGGCTTTCAAACCAGTCTGGAAATGAGATGTCTTGCAAATGACAACAAACAGCACAACAGCTTTAATATGTAAGCAGGCAAGGAAGGATGCTGTCTTATCCCTTGTGCAGGTTGGCTGTGACTACTTGGGATGTAACTGTTCAGTAACATATAACCCTGATTGTAGTCTACTTCCCATCACATTTTAAGTCACTAGAGGACCTACTGAGCAGATCAACTTTAGATCTCCATAACTGGATGTTACACAAGGATGTTTTCTTACATGCAGTTTGCAGAAGGCATGAGCCGGAAATAGACCAGAGTGCTTTTCTGAGCAAGCAGTTGAGGAAATTGTGATCCCCAGCACTGCACGAAGAAGCTTTGGCAATGTTTGTTTTCTCTTTACAAGGACAGATCTTTTTCTGCATACATTCCTTCTGACCCCCTTTTCCTCATTGTGATCGGAAGATAAAGGAGGGAGGACAAAGGTGCCCATTATAGCACACTTGCAGTTTAGGCAGCATTGACTGTCCTTTCTCATGCAGATGTCTAGCGTGAAACATCTCATTGACTAATGTGTTTGGACCTCCTGACTCATGATAGGAGGTTCCCCATGTTCTTCCAGCCTGAAGACTCTGCAGCTCATGGGTTAGAAGATTTAATCCTGATGCTCTTTGGGCACCAGGTTACTGAAGACATGATGGATATGATTAAGGAGATTAAAGATGCCTGCTGTCAGGAAGTATTACCTGGCTAAATGGAAAAGAAGTTCGATATGGTTCCAGGGGAAATAATCATGTAGTCATGACCCTTTCACACCCCCATTGTCAGTGGTCCTGCATTAGTTCTCTGAGTTAATTCAAGTTTGACTTGTGCCTCATTGAAGGTACACTTTTCAACCATCTCAGAGTGTTGTATACTTATGGATCCACCCCTTAGTTCTCTACAGTCTAATAACATTTTCTTAAAGTAGTCTTGTATATGAGGTTATGTAGAAAGGTAATTATTCTTCTACTGGACCTGAATTTTGTCCTTAAAAAAAAAAAAAAAAAAAAAAACTCCTTTCAATCCTGCTATTTCTGCACCTCTGAAGTTCCTGACAGAAATGTTTTTTTGCGTGCTATCACTTCAGCTAAATGGATATCAAAACCTCAAGCCTAAAATGCAAGGAACCCTTTTTAGTGTTCCACAAAAGTAAGGGTTATCCTTGAAACTAATCCTCCTTTCATGCTAAAAGTGTTGACTGTTTTTTTTCCCTCAGTCAGGCTGTACCAGCTGTGTGTGTTCTTTCTTAACCTGCAAACAATGGTGAGGGAATCCTGCACGCTTTGGATGTCCGTATGCAACAGAAATACTGTGTAGAGAAGAGCAAAGGCATCAGATACCCAGATCTGTGTGTAGAGAGAACAAGCCTTGAATACAACCCTTATGATCCAAGTCGCCTCTCCCATCCTCAGTGGAGGGACATGGTTATGGTCAGCCAGATTACTTCTGTGAAAACTCAGTAACAGTGGCTGCTAGACTGCAGTACAGGAGCTTAGTGTTCCAAACAAGTAATATCTAGCCCTTTTAGGCACATGCCAAGGTAAGATGGAACATACAAGCAGTGTTGCAGGTGTTTATTTCAGCCACCAGAAGCCTGGGTTAAGGATTTAACAACAAAACTTTCTGATGTCTCCCTGCATATTAACTCCCAAGAAAGGAATGGGTGATGGTAGACAGACAACTGGGGAGAAATTAATTTACTGGAATAAAAAGCACCAGAACTTCCTTTCACCTTTTTGTGTCATTAATGAAGAAAAGACCTTCCTAAGAGGTTTCAGATTGGACAGGATCCTGTCATTTTTTTCCTGTATAATCTTGCTCAGGATGGTATAGGATGACTGTCATGTTTGTCTTGAGCAAAAATGAACCAAGGATAGCATGGGGAGTTTAAGGCTGTATGCTGGTGTCCTAAAGGTGTGAGTATTTATCTGGCCTGAATGGGAGATGGATGCTAAGCTCCAGTCATCTGAATGGATGTCAGTCCTTCTGCAGTAGAAGTTCCAGTAGACAGTACTACTGCAGCATTGAACTGTTTGAATGCCCACTGTTACAGTAATCTCTTACACAGTTGCACTTAGGTTACTGAAAGTCACCTCTCTGCTACATATACACAAAAATGTACTGAGTCACCAGCAGGCAGATTACTACCTCCTAACCTTAAGTCTGTCAACCCTTGTGGTTGGAGATTTTGTATTTTCATATAATGGCATGTTTTCTTTGAAGTTACCCAGTAGACACAACACTAGAGAATAGAATTATTCTTGGTCATACCTCTCAACCTCTTGGAGCAAGAAATGTCAGCAAAGCCATGAATAAAAGTGGAACAAAGGCCCAAAACAGTGACAAATTTTAAATATTGCTTTTACAAACTTAGAAAGTTGATAGAATAGCAGATTTTGCATTAACATGACTGTTCTAAAGGGTGTGCAGTCTGAAACTCAAATGTCTGTCACTGATGTTCTTCATCTCACATTGCTGCAGTCCTTACACTTGGGTAGTCCGCTGTCCTCGGTCGGCCCGAATATCAAAGTATAAGGCTGACGTCGGTCAAGGCGCATTTGACTGACATCAGGACGTCAGGGTACAAATGCGCATGACCGACATCATATCCTCAGTCTTTTTTGCCGCATGGTCCGATGCAGAAGCATTATTGCAAGTGCCGGTTGGCGTTCTGAAATTTTTCGATTCCGGAGTTTCAGACAGAGTCAAAGTTGGCTAAGTACCCCGTTGGGGAATATTTTGGTTTTTTCTTGCCTCAGTGGTTAAACGGATGTCAGAAAAAGTGAATAACTGCATTTCTTGTGGGAAACAGATACCGCATAGAGATTGTCATACTTTGTGTATTCCTTGTTTAGGGCCTGAGCACGACGTTGTTGGGTGTCGCTCTTGTGCTAGATTTAATAAGCGCACTATAAAGAGGAGATTAGATTGTGCCAGGTTAGTCTTCGGGAAGCGGTGCAATTATAAAATGCCGTCGGATGCTCCGACGCCCGCTTCTTCGAAGAAATGCAAGGACAAAGCAGTTAAGCCTAGGCTAGAAGAACCGTCCGTACCGGACGCCGGTTCTTTAGAGGTGTCGGTGGAGCCGGTGGTTCCTCCGGAGGTTTCTTTGGGATCCCAGGGAGAGACCTTGTTATTGCAGGATATGGCCTCTCAGGAGGCAGGTCAGGGTGATGGGGCTTCTCAGGTTACTATACTCCCCTCCCTGCCTAGGGTGGTTAGGCCCTCTCCTTCTGTTTCTAAGGCTTCTCCTAGAGGCAGGCCAGGTTTAGCTTCAGTTGGTGTCACCCCTAGTTCTTCTGGAACTGTGCCCAAGAAGCATATGCTTAAAATGGCAGAAGATTTGATTTCTTTGATTAGGGGTTCTTTGCCCCCTCCTGATAAGGGACCTAGGGTGGAGCCTGAGCTAGGGAGTTTTGAGCAGGCTTCGGATGTTTCAGAGTCTTCGGCTGAAGACTTGCAGGAGTACTCTCCTTATTCTGATTCTGATGTGGATGATTCTACTCCTTCTGCTTCTCCTCCTGAGGATTTTTCTTTTTCAGAAACTCTTCATTCCATGAGGGAGCATTTTAAGTGGGAAGGTCAGGACTTCTCTGATTCCAGGAAAAGGCTTAGGGAATTTTTGTTTTTACCCCAGCATAGGCCTTTGGCTATACCTCCTGTTTTGGATGTAGTGGAAGATGTTTTTCAGAGGCTTCTCTTAATCCTGATTCTTTGCCTCCTGCTCCTGTTAAACCGGATAGGTATTACAGGGTGCCTGAAGCTCATAAGTATCTTTTTAGGAGTCCTAGGGCAGACCCAGAAACTGTTAGCCAGGGGCCTAAAGGTGTTAAGGCTTCTGTTGTCAAGAATCCGGTTCCTGCAGATAAAGAAGCCAGGGCCTTGGATAGATGGGGAAAGAAAGTTTATACTTCTTCCACTCTGGCTATGAGGGCTTTGAATTGCCAGTTTCACATGTTAAAATACCAAAACTATCTCTTTTCACAGTTGAAGTCTAAGGTTGATGCTCTGGCGGAAGGTATTGATTGTAAAGAGTTACAAGATTTAGTACATGTTTCTGAACAGGTGGGGAAACATTCTTTGCAATGTGGTTTTGATGCTGTACAGGCCTCGTCTAGGGTGGCTGCCACTGGGTCAGTTCTTCGCAGGCACGCCTGGCTGAGGGATCAAAATTTATCTGACCATGTTAAAACAAGGATTTTAGATGCTCCTTTACAATCTGATGTGTTGTTTGGTTCTCCTGTTGAGGCAGTTTTAAAGAAAATGGAGGACAAGGCTAAGTCTATGCAGACTGTTAAAGATTTTTTGCAGGTTCAGCCTCCGAAGTTTAGTAGAAATTGGCCTGCTAAAGGGTGGACGTATCCTTCTTATGATTCCCAGTCTAGGGGTAGATCTAGACGTGGTAGGGGCAGAGCTCAGGGCTCTTTCAGGCCTAGAACAGGGAGTTCTCCTGCACAGTCTTCTGGTGAGGGCAGGGGTCAGTCCTTTCGTAAACAGACCCAATGACTTACCTTTTCAGCTGCCAGAGCCTTCTTGTCTGGCAGCACCTTTGGGAGGAAGGTTGGCACTTTTCAAAGAAAATTGGAGTTTAATTACCCAAGACAAATGGGTATTGGATATCATACACCGAGGTTACAGGTTTTATTTCCATACCTTGCCTCCTTTCAGGGGCATGCTAGACGTTCCTCCTCAACAAAGAATAGAGGCTCACAAGCAAATTTCTCTGTTACTTCGACTAGGGGCCATACAGCCGGTCCCTATGCCAGAAGTGGGCCTAGGATTTTATTCTCGCCTGTTCCTAGTACCAAAGAAGGGGAACACGTGGAGACCAATTTTGGATTTATCTATCCTCAACACTTATCTGGACATTCCCAAGTTCAAAATGTTGACGTTACAACAGCTTTTACCTCTGCTGGGCAAAGATCATTGGATGGTAACTTTGGATCTCAAGGAGGTTTACCTTCATGTTCCTATCAGACGAAGTTGCAGGAAGTATCTGCGTTTTCGAGCTGGGACTTTTCACTATCAGTTCTCTGCATTGCCCTTTGGCTTATCTACTGCGCCCAGAGTGTTCACGAAAGTGCTGGCTCCAGTGATAGCTTTCTTCAGGCTAAAAGGAATACAGATCTATCCTTATTTGGACGACTGCCTGATTCTGGCTCAAGGAAGGGAAGAGCTTCTTCATCATTTGGAATATGTGATAGCAGTGCTAAAATGCCTGGGGTATTCTGTGAACGAAATAAAGTCCAGTCTAGTACCCTCTCAGGACATGTGCTTTCTGGGTGTAAGACTGAATACAGCATCCCAGATGGCCTTTTTAACCCCGGACAAACAAAAGAATCTTTCCCTTTACTTCCATCAACTATCTCATCAGTCTGGGCTGACTGCAAGGACAGTCCTTCAAGCCTTAGGGTTCATGGCATCTTGTATTCTGGTGCTTCCCAATGCCAAACTGCATATGAGGAAGCTGCAATGGTATCTCAAAATGTATGGACACAGCACTGCCAGGATCTGGACACTGTCATTCAAATAATACCTTGCATTCAAAAGGAATTTTTGTGGTGGGCTCAGGAATGTCACCTAAACAAGGGACTCTCTGTGACCCGCCAGAGGCGAGTCAGATTTTAACGACAGATGCCTCAGACAAAGCTTGGGGAGCTCATCTAAATGGAAAGTGGATACAAGACAAGTGGCCTGCCAGACTGCAACATCTACATATCAACCTGAAGGAGATGTTAGCAGTCCAGTTTGCATTAATAGCCTTCAAGGATTTACTTCTTCCAGGGCAGGTGTTGATTCTAACAGACAACACAGCTGTCATGTGGTACATCAACAAGCAAGGGGGAACACATTCTTATCCTCTATGCAGGCAAGCAATGATTTTGTGGGAGACTGCTCTCAGTTTACAGCTCAATCTTCAGGCAAGGTTTCTGCCAGGAGCACAGAACTCCTTAGCAGATGTGTTGAGCAGGCAATTATGGATCCCCACGAGTGGAAATTGGATCCTCATGTATTTCAGAAATTGACAGTGTCATGGGGAACTCCAGACATAGATCTGTTCACTTCTCCACTAAACCATCAGCTGCCAAAGTTTTGCACAAAAAGGTTTCATCCCACAGCTTGGAAAGTGGATGCTCTTTCTTTCAATTGGAGCAATCTTTATGTGTATGCCTTTCCACCTCTGCCTCTCCTCCCAAAGGTACTTCTAAAGGTCAGACAGGACAAGCCAAGGATGATTTTAATAGCTCCAGATTGGCCTCGACAGCACTGGTACCCATTACTGAGAAGTCTGGTACGGAAGCCTCCATGGCCTTTGCCTTGATTCCACACCTGTTGTCACAGGAGGACAGCCATTTGCTCAATGTCAAACTTCACTCTCTTCACCTAACAGCCTGGCATATTCTGTTTTGAACCATAGAGGGTCTCAACTTCCACAACAAGTTTTGAATGTGATTTTGGAAGCTAGAAGGCCTAGTACAAGGAAAGTGTACGCAGATAAATGGAAGAGATTTTTGTTTTGGAGTGCAGCAAAGGATTTTGATGTTTCTGAGCCTAATTTAAGTGTGGCTCTTCAATATCTTACTGAGTTACTGGACAAAGGTTTGTCCTTCTCTTCTATTAAGGTTCATGCTGCAGCAATTTCAGCTCACTATGAATGTGACCCTCCATTGTTTTCTCATCCTTTGTTCAAGCAATTTCTTAGAGGGGCAAAGAATATAAGACCCCCACGTAGAGCTCCTACTCCTGCTTGGGATCTCAATTTTGTGTTGGAGAAACTCACTCTACAACCTTTTGAGCCTGCAGCTACTTCTGAGTTAAAATTTTTATCATGGAAGACTGCCTTTTTGTTGGCCATTACCTCTGCAAAAAGGGTTTCTGAATTGCAGGCCCTTATGGCGGTGGAGCCTTTCTTGATTTTCCATAAGGATAGGGTATCTTTACGTACTAATCCTTCCTTTATGCCTAAGGTGGTTTCTAGTGTGGCTTTAAACCAAACTATTCATTTGCCTACTTTTTATGCAAATCCCCAAAATAAAGGGGAAAAGATTTTGCACACTTTAGATGTACACAGGCAGTTGCGATATTATTTGGACAGAACTAAAGGGTTCGGGCAGTCTCAGCAGTTGTTTGTTTCTTTTGCTTTGAGTTCTCAGGGCAAGCCTGTGTCAAAACAATTTATTTCTAAGTGGATTGGGTTTTGCATTGCTTTCTGTTATTCCCATCATGGCAAGGAGATTCCGGCTGGGATTAGGCCTCATTCCACTAGGGCTACTGCCACTTCGACAGCCTTTTGAGGGAGTGGCAACCAAGGATATTTTGGAGGCAGCTACTTGGAGTTCAGTGCATACTTTCTCTAGGCATTATCACCTACCACTTTACTCTAAATCCAGGGCTGGTTTTGCCACTGCTGTTTTGCAGGGCATTTTGGCAGCTCCTGCTTCCTTGTAGTTTGGCCATCCTCCCTTACCTCTGCTTTGGGATTCTACCCAAGTGTAAGGACTGCAGCAATGTGAGATGAAGAACATAGTACAGTTTTGTACCTACCATAAATGTAGATGTTCGAAGATCCACATTGCTGCAGTCCAATTTACCCTCCCTCCTTCCCCTCTGTAGTTAGAGGTGGTTGTGTGGGTTGGGTTGTAAATATTGTGTATATTGTATATATTGTACATGTAATTAGTGCAAGGGTGGTTGGTTGTTAGTTTGCTGTCTTTTGGTTTTGACCTTTTATTTTTAGGGTCTTCTGACATCTGGGGCAAGAAAAGACTGAGGATATGACGTCGGTCATGCGCATTTGTACCCTGACGTCCTGACGTCCTGATGTCAGTCAAATGTGCCTTGACCGACGTCAGCCTTATACTTTGATATTCGGGCCGACCGAGGACAGCGGACTACCCAAGTGTAAGGACTGCAGCAATGTGGATCTTCGAACATCTACATTTATGGTAGGTACAAAACTGTACTTTTTCTAACTTCATTCTTTAATGATTTGCCACTAATTTTCCAGAAAATGACAATTTTATGAAAAACATAAAAAATATGAGGCAAAATCTGGACATTCTGCGAAAAATTGTACAGTTAAGAGGTATGTTCTTGGTATCTTTACAGGCTCTAGATCCTTTGCAGGGTCTAATTTTAAGACTGGACTTTTTCAATTTATCTTTTTGAAGCTGATTTAGCTTATTCTTTTGTTAAGGTTCATATTTCTACAGCAAACTTTCCTCTCTTTTTTTGGACCAGTAGTAAGTTCCTCTGTTTTCTTAAAGAAGTTCTCCACATGAGAGTAGCAAAAAGGCAAATCTCACCATCTTGGGACTTCCACTTTTGTGCGGAAAGATTAATGTTACCTTATTTATGTGAGCATATTCCATGGATCCTAATAATCTTTGCTGGAAACCACTTCAAAGAGAAGAATTTCTGAATTACTCGTATTAATGTGGAAACTGTTTACATAGTCTTCCACAATGGGGACTGTTCCTGAAAGTAAATCCTCATTTTGTGAAAGATTATATCATTTGATATAAGAAATCCTACTAAGTAGTAGTAGTTGCGTATGCCAAAGGTGGATGTCTGATATTCCAAACCAACTTTCTGAGATTTGATAAAAAACTGCTGTGAATCTAGCTCCCCATTTTCCAATATACATAAAGTGTAAATTCTTATGAAGTCCTTCATTTCTTTTTGCCATGAATAAAGTGACCAGGCGTTAGTTTGCTGGCTGTCCAGTTATTTCCATATGGCTTCCTGAGAACAAGTACTCGATGTAGAAACTCATGTTGATTGACTTAAGAGAGCACTAATTAGTATCTTTGTGCCTGGCTTAACTATTTTGGACCATAAGTTGTGCTTTTTAGAGCGTCTTAAGTTCTGAGGTCTATGATGTCTCCATAGGATCATAGGAAGTTACTAGGCTAATGGCCCTAGGACCCTTACAAGCCTAGCCAAGTTCTACCCTTATTTCCACGATCAGCACGTAATGCGAGTGTCCAACAGGGACCAGGTGGACCCCCCCCAGGGTGAATTTACAGTTACCCTTCCAGTCATCCAGATTGCATTTGAAGAGTCAATGAGGTTCTCTTTTGCATGATGTGGGAGTCTGTTCCAAAGGTGTGGTGACCTCTGGGAGACATATCTATCCCTCCAGCAGGTTCTGTTAATGTCACATAACCAGGTTACAATCTTTAGAGCGAGTAACCAGTGTACCATTTGACTTGCGGCTATTCAGCATTTTCCAGTAAAACAGTGTCAGAGATTGACTTACGCAAGGCAGAGATCGCCTCTGAGTAGTGTGTATGAAACAGAATAAAGTGACAGTGATTTCATGCGATCCATGTAGGACAGATGCTGAAGACCTCCAAAAAGTGATAGGTGTGTGTATGGCAGCCAAATTCCACCAAAAGACTAGCACACTGCCTTTTTTTGTCTTAAGAAAGAGCAACATGTCACTTCATCTGAACACTGTCATAGAAAAAAGGTTGTGTGTGGTAGAATCAGTAATCTTGGAGTCTACTTGAATCAACAAGTACTTGGCTTAGTTGAGTTATGTGACAAACATTCTACATCCATTTTGAAACATAAGAAAGCTAGAAAAACCTGAGCGCCCAGAAAAAAATTCCTTTAAGGTGTCAGAAGGTAAAGGGCATGAAGTCTTAAAGACCCTGTCAACCTTGTAGAGGTCTTCTGATGCCA
The DNA here is from genome assembly GCF_019279795.1 of Protopterus annectens. Lineage (NCBI taxonomy): Eukaryota > Metazoa > Chordata > Ceratodontiformes > Protopteridae > Protopterus > Protopterus annectens. The sequence goes on along the minus strand of NC_056748.1, from coordinate 27,894,295 downwards.
GTCCTGTTAAGGATCATTGTCATGCTTAGTCAGCTCAATGCCAGTCTAAAGCCAATTCCCTGTCTCTTTTTACCTCTGCAGGGGCAGACAGTGGGATTTTTATTTTGGTTGTAGCTCCTTTACTAACTAAGGAAGTGTTAGTGTAAAAAAAATAGATGTCCTTGTATTCCAATGTTGCAGTATTCATAACCTTTGGGTTATCCTCTGCTTAGCTACCTGAACATCCGGCCAGTATACAAAAGCTTTAGTCACTGCAAGGTATGTGTGACGTTTGACTTTAGCTGTAGGGTGCGTAGGCCATAAAAGTGATGTCTGCACGTACCTTTCCTCAGAACTTCTCTGCCGCCAGTCAAATGTCAGCTTTTCCTGCTGTCTCTACCATCAGATCTTCATATTTAAGATAAGTACCACATTGGGGCCGTTTTCTTCTCTTTTTTTGGTCAATGCATGCTTGCATAGGTTCATCCAGGAAAGGAGAGTACAGGTGCGGATGTCGGATCCTCCATAAGGATGCCCACAACTTTTGCATTTTCTGTCTAGGGCCAACCACAACCATAAAACCTGTAAGATTTGTCAAGCTTTAGTTCCTAAGACTCTCTGCAGCAGTCTACATGCCCTAAACATCTACTTAGAAAACCAGCATCTTAAACATCTGGCTCTGACGATAGAGGGGGCCGTTCAGTCAGTTTGTCGAGCCACCAAAAAAAGGCCAAAGTTTCCAGGACTGAAAGTACTGTTGTACCTCTTCCATCCAACGTTCCCCCTGTGGCTGATGTTCACCTGGAGGAACATATGGAAACAGCCAAGTTAGGTATAGCAGGTACCTTTCAGGAGGCCGCAGAACCTAGGGCTGAAAGCATCTCCGTGGAGGTTTTGCAGACTTTGGGCGCTGATGATGAGGGGGAACCACTGCTTGCGACGGATGTCCAGACCGGTCCTTCCACTACTTTAGAACAGTCTGAACATAGGCCCTACACCCTCCAGGGCTTACCTCTTTCTTAAAAAGGAAACAAAAGACATAACATGTCTCTTCTCCTTCAGACAGCCTGCCTGATTGGCACACTTCCTCTCAAAGCTTATTTAATGTCTTCATGGCCCTTAGGCCTTCTGTGCCTACTTCCCCTCTGGCTGCCCCTCCAGTTGTCAGTACTAGGCCTCAGACTGATGATCCTTTCTCTTAAAGCTGATGACTCTCCAGATTACTCTTTAGAGGACTCCCTTGCCTATGCCTCTCAGATGCTCTCCCCTCTTGGGTATGCCTCCCCTGAACAGGACTCTGCTGAGGCAGACTCCTTAGGAGAGGACCTCACCTTTGGTGAAACTATTTCTAAAATTGAAGAGTTTTTTAAAATGGGATTCCACTGAAATGTCTGAGGTTCAAAAAAGGTATTATGAACTCTTACAAATGGACACCCCTTCACCTCCAGTCATCCCTTCAGTCTTACCAGCCTTTTTAGACACCTTCAGTGCAGCCTGTCAAAACCCTGATTCCCAACCACCAGCTCCTAGAAGGCCTGACAGGTTTTATAAGGTCACAGAAGGGGCCAGATTTCTGATTTAAATGCCCTTTTGCAGACCCTGGCACTGTTTCAATCTCTACAGACAATACTTCCTTCCACCTCTGTCGTTCCCAGTGATAAGAACAGTAAGACCATGGAACGCTTAGGCAAAAAAGTGTACACCTCTGCCATTTTGGCTTTTAGAGCTGTCAGCTACCAGACACACATGTCAAAGTATGCCCTGGTCCAGGTTTCTAAACCTTTGGTTGATCTTCCAAACTCGCCTTCTAAGGCCCAAATATCTAGCCTCATCTCCTTGTCCTGTCAACTGACAATACACTTGATAGGATGCAGCTATGATGCTGCAGAAGCCTCGGCCATATCTGCAACTTCTGCGTCCGTGCTTAGAAGGTATTCTTGGCTGAGACTCCAACCCCTACTTGATAATATCAGGGCTAAACTTCTGGATGCACTCATGGACAATTCTGCCCTTTTTAGGGCTAAAGTGGCAGAGCTTTTCAAAACCCTTCAGCAAAAGGGGTAGAAATTGCTGGACATTAAAACATTTGTGTCCCCAATCCCTACGTTCCATAAGAATTATCCCACCAACATTCAGTTCATTAGGAAATGTTCTGCTCCTCAGACAATCAAGATTTTACTATGAAAAGAAGTGGGTTTTGTACAGCTTGCCCCTATAAAAAATGTACCCAGGCATCTGTTATCAATGGGAAGATGCATCAAATCTAAAGTAATTATAACTGTAATACAAAAGAGTGGGTGTATGCAGCCCTATGTGAGTCTTGCACCACTTTTTATGTGGGCAGGATGGAAAGGGTGCTAAAAGATAGGATAAGGGAACATGTGTATGCCATTTCTAATGCACAAGAAACAAATGATTTGGCTAGGCACGTTAAATGGCATCCTACACATTGTTTTAAATTCATTGTTTTGGAGAAGTTGATTGAAAATCTAAGGGGTGGTCCTTTGGTGTTGCATTTGGATAAAAAGGAACTGCTGTGGCAATTGAAATCCAATGCAAGTGCGAGTCCAGGCTTAAATGAGTTGATATCTGTTCAGCCAGTTTTGAAGCTTTTCAGAGATGAGTGTTTCTGCATACATATTAATGGCTGCTTTGTCATTTTCTTAATGTTTTCATCTTTTATGCATGGTTTTAAGTGGTTCTGTTAATATTATGTAATACATTATACAATGCTTACAATTGAGTTTGGGCTCTTTAAATGTGATACATTGGAAGTCGCATGAAGATGGGATGTGTTTTAAATATGGTGGACTATTCAAGTGAATCTCATCTGATGAAGTCTGTTTATTACAGATGAAAGTGCTAATTGTGGTTGTTTTAGTGTATAAAGTTGGACTAGTTTCTGGGCCCTGCTGCTTTTAGTGTGAATTTTACAGTTTGTGATTGGTGTTTGTGAATGTACTTGTATACTGCTTGTTCATGAATGAAAGCTTCTCATCATTCTCTGATTTGCTGGAAGGTGTTCACTAGTGGCATAGGGTTTACTGGTATGTTCATTAGACATTGTGCACTTGATATGATTTAACAAAGCCAGCTAGCATGTGTCAGAGCTTTACAGATTCTTCTGCATGTGGGATCTACTAAGTTTTTGCCAAGATAGACTGAGGATTTATGAAACAATCTAGTTGACCTGTCAAGGTTGGCGTTAATCAGGCCATAAAACTGTACCTGTTTTATTACTGGAGATGATAGAGACTACTGAAAGTTGCCAGTTTGCTAATAGAATAAGACTTTATGGCTGAAATAGTCTTAGAATTCTGTAGGTTTGGTGGTATCTGTTTCTTAGCAAACATGTTTGTGCATTTCTTTCTTTTTGCACTTGCTGTCTGCAGACCATTAGACCCTTTCATTGTCTATAAGCCCATTAGAGGAAACTAGGAGGTGTCATCATTATGGCAGCCACTGGGAGTGGTTCAAGCCTTTTTTTCTTTCTCCCCAGACCTAACCACCATACCTGGCAAGGCCCTGGGTATGATTTGTGCATTGGATTGTCTGCAAAGGACAATGTGATAGTGTTCAATCTCGCCATTTGTTCTTACACATGGGTTCGGAGCCGATCCTCGGCTCCGTGCCGGCCTCTTGCAAGCTCTGCATCGAGAAGAAGCTCGAGACAATCTAATACCCACAATCCCCCTCTGCCTTTACCTCAGATCTAGTTTGCCGCTGCTGCATTCGCATCGTTGGGAGCTAGCTCGAGGGTTTTCTAAGCTAAGATATAACTTTTTGTTGTATTTTATTGAGAATTTTATTTAACTTAATATTGTCAGTATTACCTTGTGTGATTGTGTTGTGGTTCCGTAGTTCTTTGGTACCGTTAACCTTTTTATCGGTATTTTTGTACCGGGGCCTACACCCTTTCCATATACTACTATATTGAGTCAAATTTACCTGATTGTGACTAACCGGATTTGACATTTACCTGATTGTGACTTTTTCCTGATTGTGACTATTTTTCCCGGATTTGACTGTGTATTTGTTTCTAGACTTGTTTATTACCTACAATGTCTGAGAAGGCAAAGTCTGGTTTCAAGCGTTGTCAGTGTGGCCAAAAAATGTCGGTCACTGACAACCATAGTTCCTGTGTCTACTGCCTTGGCCCTCTCCACTTACAAGAGGATTGCTCCATTTGTCACTCTTTCAGTGGGAGGGTCATGACAGATAGGCGCAGGAAACTAATGGACAGGGGTCTTTTGAAACCAGCTTTCCAAGAGGCTTTGGATGCTTCTGACCAGGCATCGAAGTCCTCTAAGGAATCGAAGACATCGGAGCCCAAGTCATCGGCTCCGAGCTCTTCTTCAAAGGTTAGATCACCGGTTCCACAGACTTCCCGGCCGAGTGTTCAACTGGTGTCGGTTCCTGAGCCTCGAGTCTTGGAACCGGTGATGGAGCTCCCTCCTTCGGCCATATTGAGGTCGGCTCCGTCTTCGGTTCCTTCGACCCGTTCCTCCTCTAAACTTTCGGATGTCGATGTGGATCGTGTGGTGCAGAAGCTGCTGGAGCATTCAGCCCTCTCTAAACTTATTTCGGTTTCCACCCAGCTGGTGTCGAAACTTGAAGGCCTTCCTGTATCTCCATCCATTCCTCCTCCGAGACCGATTCAGTCTTTGGAGCCGGAAGAGGCTGATCTGCTGATTGTGGAGCCCTCGGGTCCAGAACCGTCCTTTCTCGGTCTGTTCCCTCACCTCGACTCCGTCGGACCCGGTACCGGAGTCTCGGAGCCGATGGTCTGTTCTTGGTTCCGGGGCCGAGAGTCGAACCGACGTGTCGGTTCCGACTCTCCTCGGGCCTCGCACGGATCGATTCGGCTCCGTCCTCGGGTCGATGCCTTCGTGCCCGTGTCGGGATTCTTCCCATTTCTTCGGAGCCGGGAGATTCTTCGATGCGGGACCCGGGAGCGTTCGACCTGATGAGGAAGGTGTTGTCTACCCAGACAACCACGTCAGTGGAAGCAGTTTCTCCTCCCCATAAAGGGCCTTTGTCTTCATCTGCACCCACGGCCACATCCAAGCGTCTGGCACCAGTGTCTCAGCCACCCCTGGAGGGTGCCCCCTCTTCCTCCGAGGCTTCTTCGGATGCTCCCCACGAGGAAGTCCCTAGGAAGAGACTGTGTAAGAGGAGACACTTGGATTCTCTACAAGAATCCATAACATCTGATACTGACTTAGATGAGTCAGAAGGGTCCCGTAAGTCACCTTCAGAAGATGTCTCTTTTTCAGACATTTTGGAGATCCTGAAACAGAGAGGTGACTGGCAGTCCCTTCCCCCTTCTGAGGATGAGTCAGTTCTGCTGAAGGCATTTGGTGCTCGCCCTTCCTCCTCCTGGGTCACTCCGCCCTTCGACGAACTAATGGAACTTATTGCTCGAAGGGCGTGGGAGGCTCCTGACACAGTGGAACCTGTTCCTAGGAAACCGAACAAGTACATCACAGCACCTCAGGATAAGTCCTACCTTACTAAAGGAGTTCCAGTAGACGCTATGGTGGTGGCTGCAGCCACGAAAAGGAGATGTCGGAGTCTTCTTCGTCTGTCCATCCGCCTAATAAAGATTCTAGGACGATGGATAGATATGGGAAGCGCATTTTTAGTTCAGCGGCTTTTTCCATGCGGTCCCTGAACTATTTGACCCATTTTACACGTCTGCAGAGGGATCTAGTCAAAGAGTTGGGAGATACCCTCCAGGGTTCTACAGATGCAGCTGTCTCAGAGAAAGTGACAGCGCAACTTAATACCCTAACATCGATTGTTAACTCGTCCATGAGGCTGATTTCCCACGCAGCGAAGGTTCGAGTAGGGCAGCAGCTTCAGCGATTGCTCTTCGTAGACAATCCTGGATGCCTATGCTCCTTTGCGGAAGCCTTCAAGTCTTCCTTTACAAACGCCCCATTTGACGGTGCCACTCTTTTTGGCCCCAAGGTAAAGGAGACCCTTACCCGGTGTGAACAAGAGGGAAAGACTCTGTCTGCTGTTGGAGTCCGTTTTCCACCCCAACCAGACCGTACCCCAAAGGGCAAGCGTGGGAAAATGTGGTTTCGAAACAAAATCAAGGGTCTTTCCGGGCACACAGGGTGATGCCCTCTAGAGGCAGAGGAGGGGCAGAGGTGGAAGACGCCGCCCTGGCGGCAGAGGGGTCCGCAACATCAAGGTGACAGGGATACACTCCTGGTAAACCTTTCCAGCACTCCTGAGAGGAGGCCCGACTGTCCTGCTCTGGAGGCAGTCGGGGTCGCTTAGCCTTTACCCTCAGGCCTGGCAAGATATAACTACAGACAATTGGGTAAAAAGCGTAGTTACCAGAGGTTACACCATACCCTTTCTATCCTATCCCATTCCAAAGAAAAGACTCCCAGATGTACCGCCCCATCTGCGAGAGCCAGCAGCTTTAGAAATTTCAAAGTTGTTAGACAAAGAGTCATCCAGCCAGTCCCAGCGGACCAGCAAGGATTCGGGACTTACTCAAGGTTCTTTTAGTTCCAAAGAAAACAGGGGACTGGAGGCCCATTCTAGACCTGAGTTACCTCAATACTTTCAAGAAAGAAAAGTTCCGAATGGTCACGCTTCAGTCGATCCTTCCATTTCTACAGAAGGACGAGTGGATGTGCTCAATAGATCTAGAGGATGCATACTACCACATCAAAATGGCCAGGGCATCCAGAGATCATTTGCGCTTCGGCTGGGAGCCAGTCACTTTCAATTTCGAGCCCTGCCCTTTGGTCTGACCTCAGCCCCCAGGGTCTTCACCAAATGCATGGCAGTGGTAGCGTCTCAGTTGAGACGTCAGGGATTCCAGGTGTTTCCGTATCTGGACGACTGGCTCCTTTCAGCCACCACCCGGCGTCAACTACTGCAGGCCAGAGACTATGTTCTTCAACTGTGTGTTCACCTAGGGATCTCCGTAAATTTCGAAAATCCTTACTTCAGCCATCACAAAATATCTTGTTCATAGGAGCAGAGTTAAACACACGGCAATTAATTCTGAGGCTTCCCCCAGAAAGGATAGTATCACTGCAGACCCACATACGTCTTCTACTCTTGTCAAGGAAATCTCCTGCAAAACTAGTTCTGAAGGTGTTGGGCCTCATGTCAGCCTCCCTTATTGCAATTCCCCTGGGAAGGCTGCACATGAGAGTTCTACAATGGCTACTGTTTGCTCAATGGTCATTTCAACAGCTGCCTCTAACACACGAGATTCTCATAACAAAGACTTGCAAAACAGACCTAAACTGGTGGCTCCAAACGTGCAACCTTTCCCAGGGGAGGCCGTTTGTGCTACCCACGCCCACAGTTACGGTGACCACGGACGCTTCCCTGATAGGGTGGGGGGGCATCTTTCAGGGACAGACAGTCCAAGGCGAATGGACCAATTTGGAGTACAATCTGCACATCAATGTTCTAGAGTTGAGGGCAGTGTTTCTAGCGTTGCAACACTTTGCTCCCCTTCTTCCTCTAGGGACTATTGCAGTTCAGACGGACAACATGTCGGTAGTCTGGTACATAAACAAACAAGGGGAACCAGGTCCTATCAACTATGCAGAGAGGCCATGAGAATTTGGCAGTGGGCAGAGTCCACGGGTCGCTTTCTAATAGCAACGCACATCCCGGGGTCATCCAACGTCATAGCCGACAAGCTGAGCAGAGCAATTCTGCTACCGCACGAGTGGTCTCTGAAACAGTCAGTGGCGAAAAGGATATTTCGCACATGGGGCCAGCCTTCCTGCGACCTGTTTGCGTCTCCAATGAACGCCAAATGCAGGAGCTACTTTGCCCTATTACCCCCTCCAGGGGAAGTCCCCAGGGACGCACTGGTTTGCGATTGGCCCCCGGGACTCCTGTACGCTTTTCCTCCATTTCCTCTGATACCGAAATTTCTCCAGAAAGCCAGGAACCTTCACAGGACGATAATTCTCATTGCTCCATTCTGGCCTCGTCAAATTTGGTTTCCCTCTCTGAAAATTCACTGCATTCGGGGACCCTGGATTCTGGACCCAGAGCCGGATCTGTTGACTCACTCGTCAGGGGTTCCCCATCCCGCTCCTGTCACTCCATCTAGCAGCTTGGCTGCTCCAATTCCCAACTTAGCCAGGTCTGATCTCTTGTCACCAGCAGTCCAGAATATATTAGTGGCTTCGCATAAGGCTTCCACTACTAAAACATATACTAGCAAATGGAAACGGTTTGTATTCTGGGCGAATTCACACCACGTTGATCCCTTTACAGCTCCTTTGAATAAGATTTTAGAGTTCTTGACAGACTTATTTCATCAGGGTGCTTCTCCTGCTACTCTAAGAGTTCAATTGGCTGCCATTTCAATTTCCATGTGGAAGAGTGTGGAGCTCCTATCATGGCTCACAGACTTTGTAAAGCCTTCTTAAAAGGAGTTTTTCATATTAGACCTCCGGTCAGATCTCCTACGTCACCTTGGAGTCTAAACTTGTTACTATCTAAATTAATGTTGCCCCTTTGAACCTGCCTCTTCTTGCCCATTAAAGTTTTTGTCCTGGAAAACTCTCTTTCTGGTAGCCATTACTTCTGCTAGGCAGTGTCTGTACTTCAGGCTCTCTCCATCAAGCACCCTTATCTGATCTTTCACTCTGACAGAGTTTCTCTTCGCACCAATTCATCCTTCCTCCCTAAAGTGTGTTCTATTAACAACATTAATCAGTCCATTGAATTACCCACTTTCTTCAAAACCACTCCAACAAAATGGAGTATATGTTGCACAAATTGGATGTTCACAGACAGCTAAGGTTTTATTTGGATAGAACAAAAGATCACAGGAAAACAGATCAACTCTTTGTGGCTTTTGCTGATAGCAGGAAAGGACTTGCAGTTACCAAAAGAACTCTTTCAAAGTGGTTAACTGATTGTATAATCTATGTATACGATTCTGCAAATCAACCCCTTCTAAACAAACCCAAGGGACATTCCACAAGATCAATATCTACGTCTTTGGCTCATGCAGCTCGCCTACCTCTGGATGCTATTTGTGCGGCTGCTACCTGGTCTAAGCCACATACATTTATTTCTCATTATAAAGTAGATAAGGTTTCTAGGGACAGAGCAACCTTTGGTTCCACTGTGCTCAAGAACGTCCTCCGTGAGTTCCTCAGGGTTTAGGAGCTAGGGGCGCTACCCATGTGTAAGAACAACGGCGAGATTGAACACTATCACATATAGAAGTTATGTACTTACCATAACGTTCCATGTGGAGTGTTCATCTCGCCTTTGTTCTTAGTCCCACCCTCCCACCCTTAGGAAGAACGTTCTTTGATGCCTGGCCAGAAGCATTTTTGCTACTGTCTTTATTCTCTGTACATAGTTGGTATACACATATACTTATATGTGTCTGTTTATGTATGTATAGATGTATGGCATGAATGTGCTGTTATGTAGATTGGTTTGCTTGCAAACTAGATCTGAGGTAAAGGCAGAGGGGGATTGTGGGTATTAGATTGTCTCGAGCTTCTTCTCGATGCAGAGCTTGCAAGAGGCCGGCACGGAGCCGAGGATCGGCTCCGAACCCATGTGTAAGAACAAAGGCGAGATGAACACTCCACATGGAACGTTATGGTAAGTACATAACTTCTATTTCCTGCACATTGGCAAGAAGCATTTTCTGTAAGCTGATGTTCATCGTGTTACCCTACTGCAGTCATCACACTTGGGTTATCCTGTCGTCAGGCGGTCCTGCAGTTGGCCGGAATTCCAAAGTCTTGGTACGGCGTCGGTTGCTGCCGCTTCTTCCCTGACGTCAGTGCGCCAGGGGTATATATAATGCATCCGACGCCATTTTCTTCAGTCTTTCTTGCCGCGCGGTGCCCAAAGCAGAAGCAGTTCGCAAGTGCCGGTCGGCTGACTCCTGAGATTTTCGAAGTCGAATTTCAGATCCGAAGTCTTCAATAAAGCTAAGTACCCTGTTGGGGAAACTTTTCTTGCCTCAGACCGATGTCAGAAAAAGTTAACGATTGTATTTCTTGTGGGAAGCAAATACCTCATAAGGATTTTCATTCTTACTGCATACCTTGCCTAGGCCCAGACCACGACGTCACTAGTTGTCGTTTTTATGCTAGGTTTAATAAGAGTACTATAAAAAGACGCTTTGATTTCGCACGACACTACTTCGGTAGAAAATTCAACTACACTATGCCGTCGGAGCAACCGACTACCGGCATGCACAAAAAACGGAAGGATAAGGACAGGCAGCCTAGACCCAAGCCAGACTCCGAGGCCTCGGCTGGTCCGGTCTCCGGTTCACCGGTCTTCAGTGAGGCTCCGACGCAGCCCCTGACTACCTCAGATCTGGAACCTGAGACCGCTTCGGAACTTTTGGCGGAAAGTACTAGGCCGACGCAGCCATTTTGTTTAGGCCCTACCGACGACACTGCTGAAAAAGATGTCAGTCCTGCAGAAACACCTTCGGTTTCTGAAGGCGTCTTCAGACTGACTACGCTCACCATAAAAATGTATCCTAAGACTAAGACTCCTATTAAACCTAAAAAGACTGCACTTCAGTCCCCTGTTCAAGGCCCCATGCCTAAGAAACAGATGCTCAAAATGGCTGAAGATTTGATCTTTTTAATCAGGGGTTCCCAACCCCCTCCCGACAAAAGGCCTAGACAAGAGGAAGATTATGCCTCCTCTGAACAAGTGTCTATTTCCTCAGGCTCCTCTGAGGACCAAGATTATTCCTTCTCCCCTTATGAAGATTCTGATGCTGAGGATTCTATTCCCTCAGCTTCTCCTCCCGAAGACTACTCCTTTGGGGAGACTTTACACACTGAGGGAACATTTTCACTGGGAAGGTCAGGACTAATCTGACTCAAAGAAAAGGCTCAGAGAGTTTCTTTTACTCCCCCCCCCCCCCCCCCAGCACAGACCACTTGCCATCCCCCCAGTTTTAGACATTGTGGATGATGTTTACTTAGAATCCAGTTTGAACTCAGATTCTCTGCCTCCTGCTCCGGCCAAACCTGACCGATACTATAGAGTGCCTGATTCCCACAAATTTCTTTATAAAAGTCCTGTTGCTGATCCAGAGACCATCTCCCAGGGTCCAAAAGGGGCTAAGGCTTCTATGGCAAAAAATCCTGTACCCTCTGAAAGGGATTCCAGAGCACTAGACAGGTGGGGGAAAAAAGTTTACACCCTCAGCCACTCTTAGCCTTGAGGGCACTAAACTGCCAGTTTCACATGCTAAAATATCAGCAATTTCTAATGTCTCAGTTAAAACAAAAAATGAGCACACTCCCTCAACAGTCTGAATTGAAAGAAATGCAGGATCTGTTGCATGCAACTGAACAGGTGGGCAAACATACTTTACAATGTGGGTTTGATTCTTTGGAGGCTACCTGCAGAGCAGCTGTCACTGGGTCTGTTATACGTAGGCATGCTTGGTTAAAGGAACAAACTCTGCCTGATCATGTTAAAGCAAAGCTTCTAGATGCTCCCTTACAGCAGGATGTTCTTTTTGAGTTAAAGCAGAAGTCGTCTTAAAGAAAATGGAGGATAAGGCAAAATCTATGCAGACGGTCAAAGATTTCCTACAGGTACAGCCCCCTCGCTTCAGCAGAAATTGGCCAACAAAAAATTGGTCCTTTCCAGCTACTGACAGGCCACAGAGGGGTAAATACAGACGTCCAAGAGGCAGAGAACAACCACATGCCCAGTACAAACCTCGACAATAGGGCACTGCAGCACAGAAGGGAGGAGAAGACAGGTCCCAAACTACCAGAAGGCAAACTCAATGACTTGCCCCTCATCTGGCCAAGCAACACTCTCTTGGCAGCCCCCTTGGGAGGAAAACTCTCACTTTTTTCAGACAGCTGGCACATTGTCACAAAGGACAAATGAGTCCTAGACATAATTTCACGATGATACGATACATATTCCATTTTCACACTTTGCCAATGAAAAGAGGAATGCCGAACCTGCCACAAAATCAATGGGCAGAGGCACAAAAACAAATTACAGCTCTCATGGACATGAGCCATTCAACTGGTACCTACTCGAGAGCAAGGCCAAGGATTTTATTCAAGACTTTTTCTAGTTCCCAGAAAGGACAATGCATGGAGACAAATTCTGGACCTTTCAATTCTAAACACCTTCTTACAAGTACCCAAATTCAAGATGCTAACACTACAGCAGCTTCTTCCCATGTTGGGCAAGAAGGCATGGCTAGTAACGTTGGACCTCAAGGAGGCATATCTGCATGTCCCTATCAGACAACGTTGCAGAAGATACCTCCATTTCATTGCAGGTTCAACCCATTACCAATTCTCTGCACTGCCCTTTGACTTATCTACTGCGCCCAGGGTCTTCTCAAAATGCCTGGCACCAGTAATTGCATACTGCAGACAAAGAAGAATTCAAATATACCCATACCTGGACGACTGCCTCATCCAAGCAGAAAGCAAGGACACCCTCTTACAACATCTGGCTTTTGTAAAACATCTTCTAAGTTGCCTGGGGTACACAGTAAACGAAAAGAAATCAAAACTAGTACCCTCACAAAATGACATTCCTGGGTGCCAGCTTGAATACAACGGCCCAGAAGGCTTATCTGACACCAGACAAACAACTACAACTGACTCAATATTTCAAAGCAATGGCAACAAAGACCCAGCTACCTGCAAGAAAAATTCTGCAGGCCTTGGACTTCATGGCATCTTGCATACTACTAATACCATTTGCAAAGCTGCATATGAGGAAATTACAGTGGTACCTAAAAAGCGTATGGTCTCAACACAGCCACAGCTTTGACACAGTGATATCTCTCATTCCCTGCCTACAACAGGAGTTTCTATGGTGGTCACTGGCTTGTCACCTCAACAAGGGTCAGCCTTTCACTTTGCCCCCAGCCAGGCAAACTATGACAACAGATGCATTAGACTACGCCTGGAGGGCACACATGGCAGGACAGTGCATTCAAGGCGTATGGACTGCAGATCAAAGGAATTTGCACATCAATCAAAAAGAGATGCTAGCTGTACAGAATGCTCTGACAGCCTTCAAGAATCTATTACATCCAGGACAACTTACAATAAGGATGGACAACACCACAGTAATGTGGTACATAAACAAACAAGGGGGGGGTACACACTCCTACTCTCTATGCAGGCAAGCAATGACCTTGTGGAACACAGCTCTGGCTTACCCAAGTTCAGTTACAAGCTCAATTCCTGCCAGGAAAAAAGAGCACATTGGCAGACAACCTCAGCAGAAACCTCATGGATCCCCGAGTGGAAACTGGATCCACAAGTATTTGCAATGATAACTCAAAAATGGGGCCTTCCAGACATAGACCTGTTTGCCAGTCCTCAAAACTATCAACTAACAAAATTTTGTACAAGGACACTTCACCATCAAGCTTGGAAAGTGGACGCACCCTCATTCAGTTGGAAAAACCTGACAGTATATGCCTTCCCCTCCATTGCCTCTCCTCACAAAGGTGCTTCTGAAAGTCAGAAAGGAGAGAGCACGACTGATACTCATAGCCCCAGACTGGCCACGTCAGCACTGGTACCCACTATTGAAGAATATGGCCCAGGGCCCCCCTTAGATTTTACCACAAATTACTCATTTGCTCACACAGCAAAACAATCAGATTCTTCACAGCCAGCTAAAAACTTTAAATCTGGCTGCATGGCATATCACCTAAACATTCAGCCAACTCCTCTTTCCCAAGCAGTTATGGATGTTATTCTGGAAGCTAGGAGGCCCAGCACCAGGAAGGCCTATTCGGACAAATGGAAAAGGTTTTGTGCCTGGAACCAAGCTAAAGTCCAAAACACACTTCAGCCTCACATGCCTCAGATTCTACAGTATTTAACTGAGATGTTGCACAAAGGACTTTCTTTTTCCTCCATTAAAATCCATGCATCAGCTATTTCAGCCCACTACAACACGGAACCACCCTTATTTTCAATTTCACTTCTAAGGCAGTTCCTCAGAGGGGCAAAAAACATTAGGCCCCCCAGGAGAGCACATACACCAACATGGAACCTAAATTTTGTTCTGAAAAAACTTTCGCTGCCTCCCTTTGAACCAGCTTTCTCTGCAGATCTGCATTTCCTATCATGGAAGACTGCCCTGCTGCTAGCAATAACTTCAGCTAGAAGAGTCTCAGAGTTGCAGGCACTAATGGCAGTGGAACCTTTCCTCATTTTCCATCAAAACAGAGTTTTTCTACGTACTAATCCTTCCTTCATGCCTAAGGTGGTTTCCAGTGTGTCTTTAAATCAAACCATTCACTTACCCGCCTTCTTCCCAAACCCACAGAACAAAGGAGAAAGACTCCTGCATTCCTTGGACATTCACAGGCAACTTCATTACTACTTGGATAAAACTAAGGCTTTCAGAAAATCTGATCAGCTCTTTGTATCCTATGCTACAGCTACACAAGGGAAGGCTATATCAAAACAAACCATTTCCAAATGGATAGGACATTGCATTCGTTTTTGCTATACCCATCATGGAAAACCAGTTCCTGCTACTGTTAGGCCCCACTCTACCAGGGCAACAGCTGCATCTACAGCCTTCCTCAGGGGGGTTCCAACCAAGGAGATTTTGGAAGCTGCAACTTGGAGTTCAGTACACACCTTTACCAAACACTATCACTTACCACTTTACTCTAAGACTAGGACTGGCTTCGCCACTGCAGTTCTGCAGGGCCTCCTAGCCTCCTCTAACCCCCTCTAACTCCTCCACCCATCCATAGCTTTGGGATTCTACCCAAGTGTGATGACTGCAGCAGGGTAACACGATGAACATAGTACAGTTTTGTACCTACCATAAATGTAGATGTTCGAGTGTTCACCCTGCTGCAGTCCAGGTTACCCTCCCTCCATCCCCTCTGATCTAACTGGCTAAATCTCTACAATACCTTCCTGATGTATTTGCTTATAACTGGAGGGATTTTGTGTTTGTGCAAAAAAATTACTTAATTTGGTACTAATTATTGACCACCTTTTTGGGGGCACCTGACATCTGTGGCAAGAAAAACTGAAGAAAATGGTGTCGGATGCATTATATATATATACCCCTGGCGCACTGACGTCAGGGAAGAAGTGACAGCAACCAACGCCGGACCAAGACTTTGGAATTCCGGCTGACTGTGGGACCGCCTGACGACAGGATAACCCAAGTGTGATGACTGCAGCAGGGTGAACACTTGAACATCTACATTTATGGTAGGTACAAAACTGTACTTTCTCTTTCCCTGTGCAACACAAGAAGTCCTCTGTAAAGCTTTCTTAGGGAGATTGCACCTCTCTGTGTGCCTCCAAGTTGTATGCACCTTCTGCTTCCCCATAGATGCAAGTGGGCTTTGACCCTTCAGTCCTCCCCCTCCCTGACTGATTCCTCCAATGTTGTGGCCACTAATCAAACCCCTTAATTTGGGTCACAGTCCGGGCTTCATCCCTCTGCCGCATGGAGCCAGGCAAAATGTTTGCACATATTTACTTACCTTGGCATACTTCACTTTAATCTCTTTAGTATATGTGTGTGTGTAAATAAGTACATGTACAATTTACTTACCTTGGCATTCTTGATTGGAATCGTGTTTGCGTGCGCGTACATCATAGCCGGCCTTAGGCATAGGCCAACTAGGTGGCAGCCTAGGGCACCGCTCTAGCAGGGGCACTTTTCTAGTACTTATTTGGTGTAGGTAGAACAGAATGGGGCTGCCAGGTGGTGCAATGGTGAGGGGGGGGGGGGCAACGTGGAAGGGCTAGGGCACCAGTTGATCTAAGGCCACTCCTGACGTACATGTGTGCAAGTAGACAAACAAACATACATTTAATGTATTGTGTTTAGACCCAGTTTTATTTTCGAGGTCCTTTATTACAATGTCAGTGGCCCAACAAATAGCACACGCTTCTTTGGAAAATCAGAAGGCTGTATTCTCATGACAGGGGAATGGATTAATTTTCTATTTGTTGACACTGCCATGCAGCATTGGAGGGGAGGTGCTCCTCAGGAGTGCAGCAGCACCCCCACCCCCATGCTACACACCTTCATATGAGTTGTTAAACAGAGGTTCCATCTGCTTGAGTTGGAGGTAGCTCATGTTGATGTAAGAGATCCTTGGCACCTCTCAAAAATAGTAGGGAAGAACTCCAATATCCGGTTCATATTTCACCTACTAACATAAATGCCAGCCAAGATGGTATTTCCCCTAGTGGCATAAATACCACCTTAGCTCTTTCCTGAAAAGAGGCCGCTAGCTTAGTGGACTAACCTGGTCATTAAAGGATGAATGAGTAAGTAAATAACTCCAGCTTAATTCCTATTAGAAGACCCCTCTTCATGTGTTTCTGAGTATCATACAGTGTGATATGGAAGTTGGCATATATTTACTATATAAACCATTAGTGCTGGAGTTGAATCCTATTTTTTCCCACTGTGGCTAAGAATGGCAACATGCTGTGCTGCTGTTGAGTTGGATAGTTAAAGTAAGGGGAAGTTTTTTGTGGCAGACATTTGATTTCTGAGGCTTAACAGAAGTTTACATGAAGGTTGTTGACCAGCATTGAGCAAAATGAGAATATCTTAGGATTAATCACTCAAATTTCACTGTACTAAAGAACTGTGGGTGGACATATGTAAAGATCCAAGGTATGTACCCAAAACCAGAAAATACGGCACTTTAAAGACGACTGAAGACAGTAAATCCACATTTGTGAAAGTCACAGTAAAATGACACCCAAAATAAGTGTATACGCATAAACGCCAACACAGAACCTTGCATTTTCATCCAATAGACTTCATCAGATGTAGAGTAAATGTAGAGTGCCGTAATACATTTATATTCCCTTCATTAATACAATACCACCACTAGGAGAACAACATTAATTAAGCTTCCATTTAAATAAATACTGCGCACTATTACATAAACATTAATAAATGTTAAAACCTTGAAAGTTGTTAAAACAAAATGTGTATTGGGTTAAACATTCACCAGTAATTATAAATTAAAGTAATAAGTATCTAATTTAAAACTCTAAATAATACATTTCTTAATCAAATTTAAAATAAGGGTAATATCGCCATCTAGTGGCATAATGAAATAGTCAAGAAATACAATTCCCCAATTTTTACAGCCTTGCAGATCTCAACTTCAAAACCGGGGCCAGGGAAATTGTCATTAAGACCAGGGGGCTTATTGGCTTCCAACAGAATCTGCCAATACACCCCCCTGAGCTCTGTTCTAGCCTCCCAGGGTCCACCCCTTAAATCTGTAGCTATTTCTTCCAAAACAAATAAAACTTAATGTCAGCACAAGTGAGGGTATGCTTATATAGTACGCTCTCCATGTTTTTGGTGCATATATCATAAGTATGTTCATAGATTCTTTTCCTCAACTTTCTCTTGGTTTTGCCCACATAAAATGACGTACATTTGTTACATAAAGCTACGTACATCAAACCACTGGAATCACACGTACTACAGGGACTGCTTGTTAAATAAATGACCCTCTCCTCTAGTACTATAGTATCTTTATTACTAATGAACTTTATTGCGGGCATGAACCGCACTTGAACGTACCCACCTTCCTCGAGCTAAAACTCTTCTGGTTGGATTGCTCCAACAGAGCTTTCACATTTGGACCCTGGCTATAAATAATCTTAAGGGGGGATGTCAAAAATATCCCTAAATCAGACAGGCTTGCAAACCTCTGCCATTCTCTTTCCATAATATTTATGATACCCCTGAGTCCCCATTAAATTCTGTTATAAAGGGTCTTTCGTAACCTGGATCTTTGTTTGTTTCAGAATGCAAGGCTTGATCCCCAGCCTGTATGCACAATTCTCTTAATTCCATCCCTAAAATCAGTTTAACCCTAGTAGCCCTGCCAACTAAAATGTCATTGTAAATCTTTATAGCATCATTAGGGTAACCCCTTTCCAAAAACATCTTGATACAAATATTACTCTCCTTCACAAAGTCTTGATCATTGGAGCACATCCTACAAATTCGTAAAGATTGTCCCTTAATTATTCCTAATTGCTGATGGTAAGGATAAGAGCTCGTATAGTAAAGCAGAGAAATGGAATAAGTCTGTTTCCTAAACGCAATGGACGTGAATCCTTGTTCATGTTTACATATAGTGAAAGCTAAATAATTTACCCTATAACGATCAAAGTGGTAGGTAAAATGCAAAAACATGGTTGTACCAGATATGTATTATCAAAAACTCCTTCAACCTCTCTTTTCTGTGTCCACCCAAACAATAATGTCCAAGAACCTTTTATATAAGATCCAACAATCTTTATATTTTGAGTTAACAATATACAAGTGTTCCCATACCATTAAAATCATATTCGCATATAAAGTGACACAGCTAGCACCCATTGCCACTCCACTGGTTTGCTGAAAAAGCTCTCCTTCAAAAAAAAATGTTTTTTTTCAAAACCAAATAAATGAGTGTTAAACTAAGGCAGAATTCTTCGTGAGTTAGGTTGCCAAACATTCTAAGGGCCTTCTCAAAGGCCTTCTGTGGGATACAACTAAATAGTTCTACTATATATATGGTTACAAAGTAAAGTTGTTCATGGTACAAATTTGGTTTTACACATCTCAAGGTCCCAAGAATCCATCAGGACATTTTGGTCACTTAGAGGAGTCATTTCAATTTCATGTCTAAATGTTTTGCCGTGGGGGGGGGGCTGTAACTGAACCCTCAGCAGAAGCTATTGGTCTCAAGAGGGGACTTAAAAGAATTCTTGTGCACTTTGGGTATACTGAATATAGACGGGACCCTTGGTTTATCATTGTGTAAAAACGAAAAGGTCCCCTGATCTATAAGCCCCTCCAGTAACAAATCATTCAAAATAATATAAATACTTTTGTAGGCTACATTTATTTCATTAACAGAAACCCTGGCGTATTTAACATCATCTGGTAAATTCCATAATTTGTGCGTCATAGTCCACCTTGTTCATTAACACTGTCCCACTCCCTTTATCTGGTTTCATTACTCTGACCAATTTGTTTCTCCTAAGTTCTTCCATCACTTTTCTATCACCAACTGACAAATTTGGAAAAACCCTGTTACGTAAAACACCTTTTCTTAATTCATTTTCAACCAGTACCTCACAGTTTTTTAACTGGGGTATAAAGGCTTATTGTAAGTGCTTTTTCTTTTTTTTTTAACTTACAAGATTTTATACCCTCACTATCACTACTGTAAATCAATTCTAAATTCTTTTTTCTTAAAAACAATTTCAAGTCAATTGTAAGTTTACTAATATCACATTTTTTCTAGGGAATAAAATTGAACCCTTTGGTGAACGAACCAAAATGTGCCTCGTTCATCTCAGTATCACTATAATTAAATACAGCCTTTGTAAGACATTCTAAAACCATCCTTAAAAATTTTCTTGTCATTTTGTTCATTTTCACATACTTCTCCTTAGGTTCTTCCCCCTCCGTTGATCGTAACTGTCACTCTGAGGATACTTGTTCCTCAGCCTCTCTGATCTGTGGATGGGGGGATATTCTGAAGAGTCTTGATAGTTTAACCCAAGGTCAGTGCCATCATAGTAACTTACCATTACCATCATTTTTAGTACAAGTTTCTTCCCTCATTTGGTGGTTAATATAACTCCTTGGCTTGGGGTAACTACGCTGCTCTAAATATTCTACCTTATCCCTATCTAATTTTCTCCTCTTACAGTTAATAATCCCCTGGCACTTTCTGTCTACATAGTCCGTAACCTCATAATACTTATCTTCAACTGAAAACAAGTCACTAAAAGTTTTCTGATTAACAATTTCTATTTCATTAAAAACTGCACCCATTTCCCTTTCATTGTTCTTAATTAGTGCCCTAACAACTTCCATTCCACTTTTATCAAAAA
Source organism: Protopterus annectens (assembly GCF_019279795.1). NCBI lineage: Eukaryota > Metazoa > Chordata > Ceratodontiformes > Protopteridae > Protopterus > Protopterus annectens. The sequence goes on along the minus strand of NC_056748.1, from coordinate 27,874,397 downwards.
TGCTAATTAATTCCTTGTGCAAGTCCAAACCTTTCCTTACATTGTTCGGATACTTCCACATTCTTAAACCTTTAAGTACTATACCATTACTTAAATATTCCTTTAAATACATGTCAATGTCTAAGGTTCTATATTTAAGTAAATAAGTTTCTAACATATGTACATTTTCCAAATAGGTAGGATTAATAGGATCGTTTCTATGATTAACATCACCCATTTGGTTGTCATGAAATATAAAAGTTTTTTAAGCCAAGAGTTCAAGTCTAAATCAAGCTAGTACCATTGTTATATAATGAACAGTCACCTTGCTTGTTGTTGCAATGCTGCACATCGTTGCTGTTCCACTTTGCATATCCGTTTTGTTCGTCCATCTCCAATAGAACACTTGGTGTCCTCTGAAAATCAAGTTTATTATTAAAAGAATCGCTGGTGTTAATATAAGTGCCATTGAATCTACTACCAGTTCGTTTACTTTGTGTGCCGTTAGTCTGAGGCTGCCCCGCCTCTTGGTTACCAGGTAGCAAGCTGTTAGAAACTGCCGAGGCCATTGAAGAGCAAAGGGGTGTTAACAAATCCACTTTCTGCGTAAGCTGGCCAATCAGCTTCTTTAAATCACTCTGTTCACTACCTCTGTATTCACTGTGCCATATTTTCTGGTTTTGGGTTTATATTTTGACAATTGCTTCCACTATTGGCTCTGTTCATTTGCATTGTATCCAAGGTATGTAAATCTGGGAAGTTAAGGATTTTCATTTGGCAGTGTTTGCATCAATATTTTTATACCCCGATCAGGTTGCATAAATTGTTGCTGCTATTGAATGAATGTTGCACAAGTGTCACTGGGCAATGAGGGACTTATTGCCAGCGATTCACCAAAGACATGCAGTTGTCAGAGTTTTAAGCAGTAGTTCAAACAATATTGGAGCAACTGTAGAGTATTATGTCTTTTTGAAACATCTTATTTGCTAAGTGCAGGAAATGCAGCTAGATAGTGATCTCAATAGAGCTAATAAGCATTTGGTTTGTCTTGCTGATTGTGGTCTGAAAAAAACAAGACAGTGGGAGTCTATTGATGGCCCACAAATTAAGGGGAATGTTGAGTCTAATAATGGACTTAATAGTTGTAGAACTAAAGGATCCATCAGGAAGAAAGTTGTCAGAAGTGTATTAATAAAAGTGGTTACCATGGTTTAACTTTGTTGACAAGGGGGAGTAATCATTGACTTGTTATAGGATGGTATTATTGCTCTCCTATAATCCCTCCATTCTTCTAGCTTCTGGCAAGAATTGATGGTGAGGTGCTAATAGCCCGTTAGTAACTGTTAAGAGAATTGGCTTTTTGATAGTCTATGTAGAGGCTTATGATCAGGTTTTGGATCATAACCAGGGTGTGTTTGAGACATGGGCATCAAGAAGTTAACCTTCAGAATGAAGCTAAAGAGGTGAATCTTGACATCAGGATGAAGAAAATACAACTTATGAGCAGAAAGATCTGGTCCCATGTACTACAGAAGTTGGGGGGAGGGGGAATAGCGTAGTAGAGCAATAAATGTTTTACAGCTTAGAAAGTTGTAGTACTAACCACTGCCACTCAAAGTAGCTACCCAAGAAGAACATTGGAAGCTAGTAATCACTTCATTCAGTCAAAAAAAGTCTGTGTGATTTACATTGGTTTAATGGCTTCCTGTAGCTTTAACCACTGAACTCTGTTAAACATGAGACTAGATCGTAAGCCTTTGCTTTGTGGAGTGTAATTGTGCCACTCCGTGCACTACACAGAGGATTATGAGCATGTTAACTGATCATAACCTACTTATGTATTTGAGATATGAATGCCAAGAAATTTACCTAGAGAGCAAAGCCTGAGAGGTAATTCTTGGCATCCATGTTGGGAACACACAATAAGCAGGTGGAGAACCTGTCATAGTCCTTTGTAGTGCATGGAGCTTTATCTGCTCCAGGTACTAGTTATTGCAGGGGAAAAAAAATCAGTAAGTCTTTTGCTGGCTTTGAGTCGTAAAGCACTTAGTGCACACAGTCAGACAGTGTAAGAGACTGATGTCCTTCTATTCTCTTGTTGCAGTATTCATAACTGTATGGAGGTTGCTGCCTGCAGCATCAGACATCCGGCCAGTATACCAAAGTCTTAGGAGCAGGGGTACGTGTGACGTTTGTCAGAGCAATAAACCATTTGCTATAAAGGTGACGTCTGCAAGTACCCACTTCAGAACTTTTCTGCCGCAGTGATCTTCGGACCTCAGATCGCCAGTTTCAGGAAGCAATTTGCTCGTTTGACTTGGCCGTCCACTACAGATAAGTACCCTTTGGGCTTTATCTGTTCCTTAGCTTTTCAGATGTGTACATGTCAACTAGAAAGGGGAAGTGTGCTTGTGGAAGACAAATTCCACACAAGGTCATGCATGGTAATTGCTTATTCTGTTTACGGGAGGCCCTCGACCATACGTCTTGCTTAATTTGTAAATTGTTTGTGCTTAAAACACTTCCCAGCCATCTGGCTGCATTAAAACTTAATCTTGCATTAGGTATTGAGAGCAGGGTAGGTACTTCTGATGAGCCGTCTTGGAAAAAGGCCAAAAAAGTTAGGCCCTTTGCCCATGCTGCACCTCAGGCTTCCGGTGAGACTCTCTAGGCAGATGTTAGCCAAGGGTCCCATCGGACCTCTGTTTCTCAGCTAGAACTGGGAACCGTGATGGAAGCCAGTTCGGCAGAAACAATAAGTGCCTCCGCTGAGGTAGATAAGCCATCGGCTACTGATGATGAGGAATAACCATGACTCATAGCGTCAGAGGGGTCTACTCATGCTCTGCCATCCTCCCAGACGTCCGCTTCTAAATCGATCCATCCTCCAACTCTTCTGAAGAGGAGACCAAAATCAAAACATACAGAATAGCAACCTGCACCTCAATGGGAATTTTTTTCCCCAAATTCTTTTCAGGGTATTCCAGGTCTTCCAGTTGCTGGTACCTCAATCTGCTCCTTCTCCAGTGCAGGCCTTTGAAGAATCAGAGGACGAATACTCCTCCTCTGAAGATTCCCGTACTTACTGCTCTAATTGAATCCCCCAAGGGCTTCATTACCCCTGAGGAAGAGGCCTCTATCAGTCCTAAATCTCCAGGGTAAGAATTTTCCTTTGGAGATACCAGCTCTCTCATGAGAGACCACTTCAAGTGGCATACCGCAGATGTTTCAGAAACAGAGGTATTTTGAATTATTGAAAATTGATTATCCCTCCCCATCTGCAGTCCCTCTATTGCTTCCGGCCTTTCAAGATGCATTTTTGGCTGCTTCACAGGCCCCTGATTCTCAGCCCCCAGCTTCCAAATGTTAAGACAGGTTCTATGAAGTCCCTCAGGATACACAGTGCCTGTTCAAGAACCCCCCGCCCCCCGCAGAGACCTTGCAGTCATAGCAGTCTCAGCTGACGACAAATCCTGTAGATAGTTGCCTTCAACCTCTCTACTCCTCACTGACAAGAACAACAAGTTTATAGATAGGCTAGGAAATAAGCTCTACACCTCTTCCACACTTGCCATCAGAGCCCTAAGTTATCAAACCCACATGGCTAGGTTTGTTTTGGACATCCTCTCTAAGGCTTCAGCTCTCATACCTGATGTATCAGACTCGCCTGCTAAGATCCAACTAAACACCCTACTCTCCACCGACTCACAGGTGACTAGGCACTGTATTAAGTGCAGTTATGATGTGGTGGAGGTCTCTTCAAAATCTGCAGCTTCAGGCTCAGTCCTGAGGAGGTACTCCTGGGTGAGGCTCCAACCCCTTCCTATGGCTGTACAAACCAAGTTGTTTGATGCACCACTTTTTATTTTTATTTATTTATTTTACATTTGTTAACCGGGGGTGTCTGACTGAGCCGAAAAGGCCCTTTTTCAACAGAGGCCCGGGGAGAAAAGCTCCACAAAGAAAAATTACAGACACATTTAGTTATTTAGACATGATCAGTATACACACAAAGTACAAGAGACATGTTTTTACAGTGGTATGCAGCACATAAACAGTTACAGTGGAGAGAACAAACAAAAAAAATATTAATTTTAAAAATAAAGGTAATTAATAGATTTGTGATGTACAGCTGAAATTTGGAACATAGGTAGAATACATACATAGTACACAGGTACAGTGCATACATTGTAGATTAGCCAGTGTTTGTGAGTAAGATTGACAACTGTTATCAAGTGCTCTAGATTTAGTATGTATATGTTATCCGCTTTCACTAGCCTGGGGAGCAATCATGGCACTGCCAACTTTGCTTGAGATGTTGCCTGATTGAGGGGTCTTTAAAGGAGGCTTTAGATTATGTGTTTTGAATGCTGGTAGGGACAGAGTTTCATTGTTAGCCACTGAACTACTATATAGTGCATCTCCAAAGCTATTGTAGCTGTTGGTGACTTCTAGTAGTAGTTTACTTGATGATCTAAGAGGCCTTTTGGCTGAGTGAAGTTGTACTAGGTTTTTGAGAGCAGGACACTTATTGGGGAGGTAATAGATAGAATGACAGAGGCAGAGCTGATTGTAGGTTAGGAGGTTGGGCAGTTCAAGCCAGTGGAGCTGTCTCAAAGCAGTACATTGATGAGTGTTCTATATGAGCAATTTGCAGCAAAGCGGGCAATTCTATTATAGCAGGCTTCCATTTTGCTTAGTTCAGTTTTGTTGAGATTAGTCAGAATGGGGAGATGCATAGAGTAGGGTGGATAGAAGTTGGGAGCGAGCAATGGCTGATCTTGTGTTGTTGGTAAGAAATGGTTTGATACGGTAGAGTGACCCCAGTTTGGCATATACTTTTTTAATAGTTAAGTTGAGATGACTATCAAATTTTAGGTGGGAGTCTATGGTTATTCCCAAAAGCTTAGCCTGTGCCACTGGAGCAATTGGAGTAGCATTTGTGGAGTAGATAGTGAATTGACTGTTAGCGTTTTTGTTAGAACTGGTTATAATCATAAGCTGAGTTTTCTTTGGATTGAGGATAAGTTGGGCTTTGGTAAGGTAGTTTTCACCGTCAGAGAATGCTAGTTGAGTTGTTTTCAGGAGGGTCGGAATGTTTTGTGCAGCACAGATTAAGGTAGTGTTATCTGCATACTGAATTATAGATGCATGCTGTGTGGAGGTATGGAGGTCATTTGTGAAGACTGTGAATAGTAGTGGTCCTAAGATAGAACCCTGTGGGACTCCTATAGTTATGGGCAGCTGAGGAGAGAGAGAATTTTCCCATTTCACAGCTTGGTACCTGTCAGTTAAGTAGCTTTGGAACCAGGTAAGAGTGGAATTTGATAGATAATATCACTAAAGTTATGTACCTGGAAAACAGAACCTTCCACTAGATAATAAGGCTCTTTTCGGTGAAGCTTCTGCAGAGCTCCTCAAATCCCTACAAGAAAAGGGAAAGGAGTTGTAAAATTTAAAACATTTACTGGTTTCACCTATCCCTAGATACGGTAGGAAGTACCCTCAAAGGACAACCTTTTTAAGGAGACAAGTCATCTCATTCTGATCCACCACAGGCTAAGGGACAGAGGCAACCTAGGAAACATTCCACTCCTAGACGACCTTCCTCCGCTAACACCACTTCCTTTTGGAGGCAGCCTGACCAGTACAGAACCCCTTCACTGTGACTCAAAATCATCTTACCTCTTATTGAGCCAGCTCACTCAGCATCACTAAAGCTATGTACCTGGAAAACAGTACTGCTGGTGGCCGTCACATCCTCCAGGAGGGTATCAGAAATTCAAGCCGTGATGGCCATCCCTTCTTACCTCATCTTCCATAAAGACAGGGTCTCCCTTGGGACTAGCCCTTCCTTCATGCCTAAGGTGGTTAATGAGCTAGCCTTGAATCAGACCATTAACCGTCCTGTCTTCTTCCCTCACCCTCAGAATTCCTCTGAAAGAACTCTACATTCTTTAGATGTCCACATACAACTTAGTATTACCTGGACAAAACCAAACCCATTAGAATGTCTGACTAGCTGTTTGCCTTCTTTCACCCAAGGGCCTTGGGGAAGGCAGTCTCAAAGCAGACTATATCTTCACGGATTTCAAAGGCTATCTCTGCATGTTATTCCCTTCATGGGAAAGTTCTAACTGAAAATGTTAGAGCTCATTCCACCAGGGCAGCTGCATCTTCAATGGCCTTTTTCAGGGGGGCTGGACTAACCTGGAAGCCAGCTACCTGGTCATCAGTCCATACATTTACTAGGCATTATAAACTAGATTTGGTTTCTCGAGCCAGAACTGGATTTGCTAGATCAATCCTACATGGTCTCATAGACCTGGGCCCTCATGCTTCCTCCCAGGATCATACCTAAAAACTTTGGTACACTTCCTACAGTAATGAATACTGCAGCATGATAATAGAAAGACACACAATAGTTGTGTAAGAACTTACCATAACCTTAGATGTCATTCTCCTACCCCCTCTTTACCTATTTGTCTACCGGATGGGCCATCTCTCTCCCTCTCCCCATCAGTAAAATATCAGCAGCAGGCACATGCCTTCATGAGGCACCCTCTAGCCTGGTCTCACATGTGGGTCTGAAAAGGTCCCCCCTTTTTATACTTCCTTGCCTACCAGGGGTACTACTGTATGCGGCAGTCCATTCTGAAGTGGGTATGTGCAAACATCACCTTTATAGCCAACATCGGTTTATGGCTCTGACATCAAACGGCACACATGCCTCTGCTCTAAGAATATGGTATACTGGCCGGATATCCAGTACCGCAGGCAGCAACCTCCCTACAGTTTTGAATACTGCAACATGGAAGAGAAGGATATCTAAGGTTGCAGTAAGTTCTTACATAGCTATTCTTTATATTAGAAAAAATTAAAGGCATGCTACCAGCACATACAGTAGCCAGAAACGTGTGCTCTGATGGCAGTCTTTATCTATTCTTGACTTGTGGGTACAGTTCCGATCCTTGGAGCTGATTTGGCCATTATCTAGCTTGTGTCAACCAAAAAAAAATATCTCGAGCTACTAGTCTACCCACAATGCCCCTCTCTACAGTACCTCAGATCTCATTTACCGCTTTTACAGCAAGATGCGTTAGCAGACTCCTCTTGTAGTGAAGTAAAACTTTAATTGTTGTACTTGATTCTCCTCTACTATTGTTGGTATTTACTTATTATCCTTATCTTTAAATTTTCTGGTCTACCCTTAGTGTGACTTCCTTTTACTATTGGTAATTCCCTCTACCATCGTTGGTAGTTCCCTTCATCTTCTCCTTTACCATTAGGTAATCTCTTTACCATTGCTGGTAGTGCTGTTCTTTGTGCTGTGATTGTGTGTTGACTATCTCTTCTCCTTTTCCAGGGTTTTTTTATTTAGGGTGATGGATAAATCTAAGAGTTCCACTACTGGTTTCAAACAATGTAGAGAGTGCGGCAGAAAAATGCCAAATTCTGATGGTCATGAGTGTTGTGCATACTGTTTGGGTGCGCCTCCTCACTTAAGCACCAATTGTTCTGTTTGCAATGGATTCAGTAACAGAGCCCTAGTAAAACAAAGACATTTATTCTCAAAGAGCTCCTTAAAGCCCCTTTTGAGGAAGTCTTGTCCCAAGGCCGACCAGTCTCCTGCAGACTCTGGTTCCAAAACTTCCCTTTCGGTGCTGACATCTCCCTCAGCACAGACTGTTAAATCATAAACGTGCATCTGTAGGTTTCACTTCAGAACTGAGAGGTAAGGCTCCTAAGACTTTGGAACAGACTGAACCTTCAGCACCATTACCCTTACCATTGCCGTCGACACTGTTTTCGATATCCACTCAAATTATCACTTCACCCGAAATGGCTGTGACTACAGTTCTGACATTGGCATCTACTGTTACTGCTACCATGTTGGCACCTATACTTCCCATGGCCCCACAAATGGTGCCAAAGATTGATATTTCTATTCAGCCCAGGACCACTTATTTCCCCTCCATTGACTCCTCCTTGGGTCATCTCCCTAGTCCCCTTCTAAAATGTCACAAGTCTCCTCCTGCATTGTCTGTGTACTCCACCAGAAGTCTCTCAGAAGTGGCTATAGTAAGGTTAGTGGATCAGATCCTAACAGCCAGGAGTGTCCCCCCATCTTCTCATCCCCCTCCCCCTTCTGGTGCAGGGGGGCTTCTCTCCTACGACTCCGTGCTGTTCTATGACTTCTTCATGGGTTCTAGAGCACTCAACTCCAACTTCACAGGTTCGAATAACCTCTGTACCGACTATCTTTTTTTCTTTGCCGGGTATGGCTCTGATGCCTTCGGTGCCTTCAGGACCGACGGGTCCCCGGGACCATACCTTTGCTGTTGGGCCCGAGGGGTTCAAGTCAGTTTTTTTCTGTGAAGCTTGCCTTGCCTCTTCAGGCTGCACCAGTGGAGGACCTGTCCTCTGTTCCAATTTGTCACATGGGTCTCTCGGAGTGGGGTGTGATCCTGGTTCCAAGTTTATCTGTCTCTCTTCTGGGCTCCCATCCCTCCTGTGGGGGGGGTCCTGCCATTCAAGCCATGGAAAGACCCTTGGCCACTGCCTCATCTCAGGTGCTTCCTGTGTTACCAAAGTCTCACCCTTTGACTCCAGGTTTATCTGCTCTACCACCAACCTCTACCCCTGGGCAGCGAGCCCCAAAGCCCACATGATTTACCTGCTTAAAGTCTACCCTCTTCCGAGTCCTCTTCAGATGCTCCCACTGAAGAGCCACCTCAGAAGAGATTGTATAAGAGGAAACACCTTGATTCTTCTGAAGAATCCATCACGGATTACCCTGATTTCAATGAGGGGGGAGGGTTCCCCACGGTCACCCCCAGAAGACATCTCCTTCAGAGACATTCTTGAGACATTCTTGAGATCCTATAACAGAGGGGTGATTGGAAGCCCAAAGACCCTTCTTCTGAAGAGTCCATGTACTTGCAGGCCTTTGGGGCTTGCCCATCTACTTCCTGGGTGACCCCTGCCAGCTAATGACTTAATTGATCACTTAGCGGGCATGGAAGGCTCCAGACTCTATAGAACCTGTCCCCCAGACACCTGATAAAATACTTTCTGCTCCTGAAGACCAACCACATTGGAAAAAGGGCTTAGTAATTGATGCCGTGGTGTTAGCGGCTGCCACCAAGGAAGAACTAATCGAGGAAAGTTCTACTGTGCATACCCCTAACCAAGAGTCCAGGGCAGTGGACAGGTTTAGGAAGTGGATCTATGCATCATTGACCTCCTCCATCAGGTCCTTGAACTTTTTGGCACACTTTACTAGACTTAAAAGGGTTTTCGTCAAGGAGCTGTTGGATACTCTGGCGGGAGCAGTGGCTGAGGGGGTCCACGTAAAGGTGGCTTCCCAGTTAGCTACACATGCAGCTGAAGGGGCGGCCAGTTCAGCAGGTTCAAGTGTTGCTATTTAATGACATACTTGGATGCACCTGTGTGAGTTTGTGGAACCATTCCAAGTCTTCCTTTGTCAATGCTCCCTTTGATGGATTCTCCTTGTTTGGGCCCAAGGTTAAAGAAACTCTATCCAGGTGTGCGAAGGATGGAAAGTCTCTCTCTGCTGTGGGTGTACATTTTTCCAGTTCTCAATGATCCTACTCCAGGAATCAAAGGTGTGGCAAAATGTGGTTCAGGAAGTCCCAGAAGCCTTTCCAAGACTCGCATGGTACAGACTCCCCTCGGGGCAGAGGGGGAGGAATTAGTGGAAGGCGCCATCTCAGAGGCAGGGGGGATTCACAAAAACAGAGTTCCAGGGAGTCATCCTCTGCTCAGCCCTACCAGCGATCCTGAAAAGGGTCCCGATTGTTTGCCTCTAGAGGCAGTCAGGGGAAGATTCTCCTTGTACCCAACCACCTGGCGATGCATAAATACCAATGCCTGGGTGCTAAGGATGATTTCTAGAGGGTTAATTCCTTTCACCCTTTACCTGAGAACCTAGGCAAAACTCCCCAAAGTTTCACCCAGTCAGAGGGATCAAGCAGCATTAGAAATACAAAAGCTGCTAGAAAAGAGTCATCCAAGAAGTCCCACCAGACCAGTTAGGATCCAGATTTTACTCAAGATTATTTTTAGTGCCAAAGAAGACAGGTGACTGGAGACCAATTTTGGATCTTAGCATTCTAAACAAATTTGTTCAACAGTCAAAATTCTGGATAGTCACGGTTCAGTCAATAACTCCCCTTTTGGAGGAAAATGAGTGGATGTGTTCTATTGACTTTCAAGATGCATATTGCCTCAAAGATGAACAAGCACTCAAAGTTTCTCTGCTTCTGGCTAGGAGCTAGTCATTACCAATACAGAGTGCTGCCCTTTGGTCTCACCACAGCCCCCAGGGTGTTCAAATATATGGCAGCAGTCACAGCTCACTTGAGGCTGCACAGATTCAGAGTGTTTCCTTACTCAGACATCTGGCTCCTCACCACTTCCACCAGACATCTACTTCTACAAACAATGGACTTCATTTTGGAGCTATTTCAGCAATTGGGCATCAAGGTCAATCTTGCAAAGTCTCGTTTAACCCCTTCTTAGGATATGGAATTCATAGGAGCTTGTCCTGACGCACTATCCTGTGTGGCATCGCTACCCCATCACAGGTTGCAGAAAATACAATTGCGCGTTCATCCTATTCTTTGTTTGAGTAAAATACCACTCTGCAGATTCTGCAGGCATTGGGCTCCATGGCAGCAGCAATTACATTAGTCCCACTGGCAAGGTTTCACATGAGACTTTTTCAGTGGCTGCTTGCGAGCCAGTGGTCTGTTCTAACACACCCCAGGGACCACCTAGTTTTCATATCAAGTCGATGCAAAAACGACTTATGGTGGATGCAGACCAAAGAGATTCTTCTAGGCTGAGCCCAAGGTCGTATTGACCACGGATGCTTCCCAGATGGGGTGGGAGTCATTATCTTAAGAATACAGTCCAAGGGGCTTGGTACTCCTCTGAAGCCAATCTGCATATTAGTGTTCTAGAGCTGAGAGCAGTGGTTCTAGTGTTGCAAGCATTTCATTCTGCCTTACCTCAAGGAACGATAACTATTCAGACAACTTGTCTGCAGTCAGGTACATCAGCAAATGGGGGAACCAAGTCCTACCTGCTGTATGGAGAAGCCCTTTGCGTGTGGCAATGGACCATAACTTCCAACTGCTTTCTAACTGCAATGCACATCCCAAGGAGTTCAAACGTGATTGCGGACAAACTGAGCAGATGCATCCTCAGGCATCACGAGTGGTCTCTAAACTTCAGAGTAGTGAAGATCTTTCTCCGCTGGGGCTAGCCTTGCTGCAACCTGTTTGCTTCATTCCTGAACAACAAACCTAGAAGCTACTTTGCCCTAATTCCCCCTCAGGGGGGAGTCCCCCAGAGACTCTTCTTGACCCCCCCCCCCAAGTCTCCTTTAATGCCTTTCCCCGATACTCCTTTTCCTCAAGAAAGCAGCTCAGTTGAGAAGCAAGGTAATCCTCATTCCACCTTACTGTCTTTGACAAATATGGTTTCCCTTTCTTTGGCCTCATCTACTTTGACGACCATGGAATCTGGACCCAGTTCTGGACCTTCTGTCCCATCCTCTGGGACTAGTGCACCCAAATCTACAGACTCCGAAGCTGACTGCTTGGTTTCTCAATTCCATTAGTCGCCAGGCTTTTTGACATTTTGTCCCCTGTATGATGCATTCTTTTGGCATCCCATAAGCCATCCAGCAGGAATCTGTCATAATAAATGGAAGAGATTTTCTGTCTGGGCCTGTGATAATGGTCTGCACCCCTTTTCAGGGCCGGTATAAAAAGTTCACATTTCTAGCGACCATTTTTGGTAAAGGATCATCTACTTCCACTGTTAAGCTTATTTTAGCAGCTATTTCAAATTACCCTAACAATTTTGGTAGTCAGCCCTTAATCTCTCACAGACTTTGTAATTTTTTTTTTAAGGGCACCGTTCGTTTGAAGCCCCCATTCAAGGAAGCTCTACCACCATGGGACTTGACTGTTGTTTTGCAGTCTCTTACATTACCTCCATTTGAACTTGCAGCTACCTTTGACTTAATTACTTTCTTGGAAAACATTGCTTCTTATTGCCGTCACCTCAGCAAGATGAGTTTCCGAACTACAGGCTCTATGTTATAAACCCCCTTGTCTAGTTTTCCATAAAGACAGAGCATCACTCAGAACAAACCTGTCCTTTCTTCCTAAAGAGATTTTAGATGCCGTCATCAATCAGTCTGTAGATGTCCTTCAAGAATGCAACTGCAGTCGTAACATATGGGTTGTCCTGCCTCAGGCAGCCCTCGGTCGGCCGGATTCCAAAGTCTGGGTCCGACGTCGGCTGATGTCGCATTTCTCTCCGTCAGAGCGGCTGGAGTATATAAGCATCAGCCGACGCCATCTTCTTCAGTCTTTCTTGCCGTGCGGTGCCTGAAGCAGAAGCAGTTCGCAAGTGCTGGTTGGTCAGCTCCTGTATTCTTCGAAACCGAAGTCATCAAAAAAGCTAAGTACCCCGTTGGGGACCTTTTCTCGCCTCAGCCAATGTCAGAAATTACTGAAAAAGTAAATAATTGTTTGTCTTGTGGTAAACAAATACCTCATAAGGATTTCCACTCTTACTGCCTCCCTTGCCTTGGCCCAGACCACGACGTCTCGGCCTGTGCCGCCTGTGCTCGCTTCAACAAGCGCACTCTCAGGCGCCGGGCGGAGTTCACTGAAGACTTTTTCGGTGAAAAATTTGATTATACAATGCCGTCGGAACAACCGACAACGCAGACTCCTAAGAAACGAAAAGACCGGGACCGACATCCTCGGCCCGCGTCTTCAACCGACACCACGCCAAAACTAACCGCGAGTGCTCCGGTTCCCTCTGAGGCGGTTATTCCACCGCTCCGAACCGAAGACACCGCATTACCGATACCTCCGATACCGGAGGCCACTCCGCCAGTTATTGATTTTCCTCCGGATACCGAAACCGAGGAAATGCCCGAGACCATTGCTGTTGATAAGGTTAACTCCTGCACGTGGAGCGGCTAGGCCTCCCATGTCCATGTCTATCAAGGCCTACACACGTGCCAAGGCAGCCAGCAAGTCCAAACATCTTACTGCTAAAAACATACCTCAGACTACTCCTGAAACTCAAATCATGTCCATGGCCGCAGATTTAATTTCTCTGATCAGAGGCTCCCAGGCCCATCCTGAGAGAGGATCCCAGCCTCCTCCTGATGAGGCCCAGGGTTGAACCCCCTGACCCTCTGCCCTCAGATGAAGATTCTGAGGACTCTGTTCCCTCTGAAAGCCAGGAAGAGCCCTTCCAGACCTATGAGGATTCAGATGCAGAGGACTCCATCCCCTCGGCCTCCCCTTCTGAGAATATTTCTTTTGGGGAAGTTCTGCATTCCATGAGGGAGCATTTTAAGTGGCAAGGCCAGGAATTTTCTGATTCCAGAAAGCGCCTTCGAACCTTCCTTAAAAAGCCTCAACACAGACCCTTAGCTATACCTCCTGTGCTTGATGTTTTGGATGATTTATACTCTGACTCCAGTGTTACCCCTGATACTCTTCCTCCTGCTCCTGTCAAGCCTGACCGATACTATAGGGTTCCAGAAACCCATTCTCATTTATTTAGGGCCCATGCTGTTGATTTAGAAACAATTTCCCAGGGGCCTAAAGGGGTTTCAGCTACCACATCCAAAAATCCTTTGCCTTCCGACAGGGAAGCAAGGTCCTTAGAGAGATGGGGGAAGCAGGTCTACACTTCCACTACTTTATCTATGAGAGCTCTCAATTGTCTCTTTCACATGTTTCAATATCAGGATTTCCTGTTAGATGATTTACAGAAAAGTTTGGCCTCTCCTGAACCTTTAGATAGGAAGTCTTTGCAGGAGGCTGTGCATAATTCTCAGCAAGTTAGCAATCATTTTTTGCAGTGTGGATATGATGCATTGGAGGCTTCATGTAGGGCAGCTATGACAGGGGCGGTCATTCGTAGACATGCATGGCTAAAAGAACAACCTTTACCAGATCATGTTAAGGCAAAACTTCTTGATGCTCCCTTGGAAAATAACAAGCTTTTTGGTGCTAATGCTAAAGATGTGTTAAAGTCCATTGAGGAAAAAGCCAAGTCAGTACAGACGGTCAAAGATTTCCTCCAGGTTCAGCCGCCCAGATTCAGCAGGAACTGGCCTTCTAAAAACTGGTCCTTTCCTAATCCTGAAAAATTTCAAAGGGGTAAAAACAGGCATGCCCGAGGAAGAGGGCAATACAGAGGATCCTACAGGGGACGACAATGGCAGCCAACAAACCAAAGAGGTGACACACAGGGGGTTCTCCTGCCCCGCAGGGACAAGCTTAATGACTTTCCTCTACTTCCGCTGACCAAGGAGCAAACAGAAGCTCCTTTGGGCGGAAAGTTATCTCTGTTTTCAAGAAATTGGCACAAACTGGCAAAAGACAAATGGATACTGGACATTATAGACCACGGTTACAGGTTCCACTTTCATACCTTGCCAAGAAAACAAGGCATGCCAAACCTTCCACAAAATCAGAGGGCAGAGGCTATCCAGCAAATTTCTCTGCTTGCTCAGATCAAAGCAATAGAAAAAGTTCCACAACAAGAACAAGGCCAGGGGTTTTATTCAAGACTGTTCCTTGTTCTAAGAAAAGAAACTCAATGGAGACCAATACTGGACTTGTCCGCTCTAAACACTTTTCTCATAGTGCCAAAGTTCAAAATGCTGACTTTACAGCAACTCCTTCCCATGCTGGGCAAGGGGTCTTGACTGATTACTCTGGACCTCAAGGAGGCATACCTGCATGTCCCTATCAGACACCGCTGCAGAAGATACCTCAGATTTCTTGCAGGGCCAGAGCATTATCAATTCTCAGCATTGCCATTTGGCTTATCTACTGCGCCTAGAGTATTCACGAAATGCCTGGCATCAGTAATTGCTCATTGCAGGCTCCAGGGGATTCAAATCTACCCGTACCTGGACGTTTGCCTCATACAAGCGGACAACAAACTAACCTTGACAAAAAACTTGAATTATGTCATACACTTGCTACAGGCTCTGGGATACACAGTCGACTTCAGCCATCCCAGCAAATAACCTTCTTAGGAGCCAAACTAGACACAGCCTCTCAAATGGCTTACCTGACAGAAGACAAGCAAAAGAAGTTAACTCATTACTTCAAAAGTTTAGCAAAGCTCACCCAGATGACTGCAAGGAGTTTCCTACAGGCCCTGGGTTACATGGCATCCTGCATTCTCTTGGTCCCACTAGCAAGACTACACATGAGAAAGCTTCAATGGTACTTAAAAAGCTTATGGTCTCAACACAGCAACAACCTAGAAGCAATTATCCCACTCATTCCATGTCTACAAAAGGAATGTTTATGGTGGGCCACAGTAAGCCAGTTAAACACAGGCATGTCGTTCAAAAAACCTCAGATAACACAGACAATGACCACAGACGCCTCAGACCTTGGATGGGGGGCGCACATGGAGGGCAGATGTATTCAAGGGCAATGGTCCCCAAAGGAAACACATCTGCATATCAGCCAAAAAGAAATGCTAGCAGTAATGCATGCCATCGAGGCCTTTGGACAACAACTTCAACAAGGCCACCTACTAATACGGACAGACAACACCACTGTGATGTGGTACATAAACAAGCAGGGGGGCACTCATTCTTACCCCCTTTGCAGACTGACAATGAATCTTTGGGAAAAATCACTGGGTCTAAACATACAGCTACAATCCCAGTTTGTTCCAGGCAAAGACAATGTTCTGGCGGACAGTCTAAGCAGGAATTTCCTGGACCCCACCTAATCGAGGCTACATCCAGACATCTTTATACGACTCACCTCGAGATGGGGCAGGCCGGACGTGGACCTATTTGCCTCCCACCTCAATCATCACTTACAAAAGTTCTGCTCAAGGACATATCATCCACAAGCATGGAAAGTAGATGCCCTCTCATTCAACTGGAGCTCCCTAATAATTTATGCATTTCCACCCCTGCCACTGATGACCACAGTGTTATTAAAGATCAAGGCAGAACAACCGAAGGGGATCCTAATAGCTCCAGACTGGCCAAGACAACACTGGTACCCACTACTACGGAGCATATGTCACAACAAAACTTGGGCCCTTCCACAATGGCCTCAACTTCTGACTCGACACAACTTCAGGACTATTCATCCCAACATCCAGACTCTACAGCTAACAGCTTGGGAAATCCCATAAATAACCTCAATTTACCTCTCTCCAAGGAAGTTCAGCAGATACTAACAGAAGCCCGCAGACCATCCACCAGAAAGGCTTACTCAGCCAAATGGAAGAGATTCAGCATTTGGAATACCAACAAGGGTCATGATGAATCACTTTTGAGCATCCCTCTCATTCTGGAATACTTGGCAGATATGTTACATAATGGACTCTCATACTCTTCCATAAAAATACATGCTTCAGCTATCTCAGCTAGATACAACACTGATCCACCTGTGTTTTCACATCCTTTGCTAAGGCAATTTCTTAGAGGAATCAAGAATATAAAGCCCCCAAGAAAGGCACCAGTACCAGCTTGGGACCTCAAATTTGTCCTAGAAAAATTGACTTTACCTCCCTTCGAGCCAGCAGCTTCTGTGGAGTTACAATTTCTTTCCTGAAAGACAGCTTTCCTGCTGGCCATAACCTCAGCAAGAAGGGTTTCGGAATTACAGGCCTTAATGGCAATACCACCGTTCATAACTTTTCACAGAGACAGGGTCTCCCTACGAACCAACCCTACTTTTCTGCCAAAAGTGGTATCCAGGGTTTCTTTAAATCAAGCAATTCACCTGCCTACTTTCTTTCCCAATCCTGAGAACAAAGGGGAAAGACTTACATACCTTGGACATGCACAGACAACTTCGCTACTACCTAGACAGAACCAAGACCAGTAGGAATTCTGATCAGCTTTTTGTAGCTTACGCCCCTGGAATACAAGGAAAAGCAATTTCCAAACAGGCAATTTCAAAATGGATTGGACATTGCATCAGATTCTGTTATTCCTTCCATGGAAAGAGTCTGCCAGCCAATGTCAGACCACACTCCACCAGAGCTACAGCCACCTCTACAG
The DNA here is from genome assembly GCF_019279795.1 of Protopterus annectens. NCBI lineage: Eukaryota > Metazoa > Chordata > Ceratodontiformes > Protopteridae > Protopterus > Protopterus annectens. Next base: position 27,857,299 of record NC_056748.1, on the reverse strand, counting down.
CCTTTTTAAGAGGGGTGCCTACAAAAGACATTCTAGAAGCTGCCACATGGAGCTCCGTGCATACATTTTCCAAACACTACAACCTCACTTTATATTCCAGAGCCAGAGCAGGGTTTGCTTCGGCAGTCCTGCAGGGATTGATAGCTACACCATCCTTTTCCTAGAGCATACCACCTCCCCCAGCTAAGCTATGGTATTCAACCCATATGTTATGACTGCAGTTGCATTCTTGAAGGACGTTGTACAGTTTTGTACCTACCATAAATGTAAATGTCCGATAGATATGCAACTGCAGTCGGGTTTTCCCTCCCTCCTTCCCCTCTATGCCTTGGGTCCACTCCTATCCCTGTTATCCTTAGCTGGGGATATCTGTTATGGTGTATCTGTTTATTGCTTATTTATTGTCTGGAAACCTATTTCTGTCTTCCAATTTGATTACAGCCTTCATTGGAGGGCACCTGGCATCTGGGGCAAGAAACACTGAAGAAGATGGCGTCGGCTGATGCTTATATATTCCATCCGCTCTGACGTCGGAGAGAAATGCGACATCAGCCGACGTCTGACCCAGACTTTGGAATCCGGCCGACCGAGGGCTGCCTGAGGCAGGACAACCCATATGTTACGACTGCAGTTGCATGTCTATCGGACATCTACATTTATGGTAGGTACAAAACTGTACTATTTGCCTGTATTCTTTCCAAATTTTTCAAATAAAGGCAAGTGCTTGCACCTCCTAGACATAACACAGGCACTTAAATTTTTACTTGGACAGAACCAAGCAGTTTAGGCAGAGCATTTATTTGTATCTTTTGTAAGCACAACCGTGTGCAAACTGGTTTCTAAGGTTACTCTTTCAAGATGGTTAAAGGATTGCAATTCTTAATACGAAAAAGAATCTAAGACTTCCTATGCCAGTGGAGGCACATTCTACCAAGGCAATGTCGATTTCAGCTGTTTTTCATTCTAAAGCTTCCATGCCAGAAATTTGCACAGCTGCGACATGAGCTTCTTCACATACCTTTATTACTCATTACAAATTGGATATGGACTCCAGGGGAAGAACCTCCTTTGGTTCTCATGAATGTTCTTCTTTCATAGGGCCACCCAGGATCTAAGGTAGCTGTGGACTCTGTCCCACAAGTCAAGAACAGGTGGTGATTGACAACATCAGATAAAGAAGTTATGACTTACCATAACATTCATTTGTCATTAATCTTCATCTCTTCTTGAGTCCCACCTGTCCTGCCCGCTCCTATAGATTTCTGATGGAGCAACATGTGGTCTTGGATTTCCTTGTTAGGGATACACCTTGGACATGGCTTCTGGCTTGAGTTAGGGTATCTTTTCTGTAAGCCTGCAAACTCGATCTGAGGTAATGTAGAGAGGAGTATTTTGGGTAGACTAGTAGCTCGAGAGATTTTTTTGACTGATGTGAGCTAGATAATGGCTGAATCCGTTCCGAGGATCAGAACTGTACCAACAAGTCAAGAATAGATGAAGATCGACAGCACAGATGGATCGTTTTGGTAAGTCGTACCAGATCTTCACTAAAGCAGGGGGTGCTTAACCGATTTGCCTTTTTATGGCTATTGGAGCTTTAATAACTGCACTTCATCCAATACAAAACAATTACTGTGCTGTGGTGGTCTTGAGATGCACAAGTATTATACTATGGTGAAATGTTTTAAGAAACTTTGGGCAAATGTACTTTCAATAAAGGAAGGCTGTATTATGAATAGTGCTGCGGTAGCGTTGTCGCCTCACAGTAAGACGCTGTCAGGTTCGATTCTCAGCTAGAGCATCTTCTGCGTGGAGACATGCGTGAATGGGCGTACCTTCATTAAAGGTTGTGCGTCAGGCCTGGCAAGCCGGTACGTAAAAATCAACTGCCAATCATTAGCGGACCGGAGTTCCGCTGTGGCGACCCCTAACCGGGAAAAGCCAAAAGACACAAACAAACTTATACAGAAGATTAATTCTAAAGACTGAGAACTTGGAAGGTAGTAGTTTAGTAAATGTGCTTAGTTGACATTAGTGTGGTTTTGGGGATTATGTAATACTTTGACTGGAGATGACATAAATTGTGTCTTGTTCATTGATGCTGCATAAATATTTGCTTTTAAGGTTTGTCATTGTATGTCCTACTTGTAAAAATAATTTGTTAATGAAGTTTATCTGAAACCAAACTGTACCATTTAAAATGCTGTGAAGAACAGGAATGAGTGTGCCATTCACTTGGAAAAAATACTAAGCATGCAGTTGTTAACCCAGATGTACGCATGCACACTAAAATTCATTGTCAAAACAAAAAATTAAAACATTAACTGTTGATCAGCTGAAAGCAGCAACTATAGATTTTCTGGTTGTTAGCTGTATGTATATCTTTAAGATATTTAAAAGCACTGTAACTTGTCATATTCCTCAGTGGTCATCTTATGCATTGACTTGCTTGCAAGTTTTTTGAATGTTTAGCATTTTTGCTTTTGTGTAGCTAGACTGTTCTGTATGAAGATATACAAGTGTCCATTTCGTTTTTTTCATTTTGTTTTAGGAACGTCTGGATTTTGCAATGAAAGAAATTGTATTTGATTTGCTTAGTGTTGGAAAGTCCTCAAAAACATTTACAGTCAACCCAGAGGTAGGATTGAATGATAATTTTACTGTTTCATCTGAGATGTCATGCTGTGTAAGCATACATGGTAATAAAGATGATATAATTAAATGCACCAAACTGTAGAAGTACAGCTTCATGAATCTGCAGGTGTTCCATTTGTTTTAGTACATAGTCATTTTGATGATGCTATTATGCTCTGTTTAATTCAGATTCATGTGCATTTTTCACAGAGCAGGAATGTAAACTGCTGTTGAGCCTTTGGAATATTATGACATTTGTATGCAGTTTCTGCATGCTTTAGTGTTATGTACCACAGTTATCAGTTTTTCTTGCTTCTTTGCTTACCTGATTTTTGTTAGACATATTGTTCTGTTTTGGTTGAATTGACCATAATATTTATTTAGACAACTCCAACAGATGAGTTTAAACACCTGCAGAAATGCATCTTCTTTTCCAGCATGTTGTTGCATTGGCCACTCAGTCAGTAACATTTTTAGTTGATGCTTGGGATTGTTAGACAGGTATTTTTTTTAGATGAAAATGGAGCAGTCGTTTCTGCATGGATATGACTCGAGAAATAAATCACTGGTCAAGATTTCCTGCTCCAGGATTTATTACTTGTTCATGGATCACTTGACAAAACTCCATTACACCTTTGTGGTGTTGCAGTTTATATATTCATCTGTTTACTTTTGTGTAACTTGCTGTCTGGATTGGTTATCTGATGTCATTCAGCCACAATCCAGACACAGTGGCATTTGCAACATTAATTAAGGTATTAAGTAATTACAGTACATCCAAGCACTGGTGAGTATTGTATGCAGTATGAAGAAATTAAAAAAAAGATCTCTTAGCAGCTTAATATCTATTTGAAAAACTGTTGAAATTTTTAAACATATAAGCAGAATATAGAAGGAATTTTTAACAAGTTCTTAGAGAGCTAAATGTAATAAGCAACTCGACAAAAAATTACCTTTAGTGACATTTTTATTCAAAGGGGTTTTAGAAGTATATTTACAAGATAATTTTTTTGATACTGTAAGAATGCTTTAGTAGTGTGTTATTTATAATTAGAAAATGGGTGACATGTACATTGCCACTTTGGGAATGAACATTCTCCCGCAGGGTGTTAATGTACAGGTAATGCTTGCTGAAAAATGAGCCTGCTGCTTCACGGCAGCATAATAAGGTACTGTGGAGCTCGGACTGTAAGAAAGCTAATGGTTGCCCTTATTTTATGGTCTCTAAGTAGCACATTTGCTGTTCAAGGACTGTGAAATTAAAAGAAAAGATAAAAAAAAAAAAGTTTAAAAAAAGTGTGCGTGTTTGTTTCTCCGTCTGTGTGAGTGTATGCATGTTTATATGCATGAAAGTGTGTGTGTGTGAGGATCAGTGGCTGCAGCATTTATTTGCAATCAGGAGACATGTATACCTCTTAACCTCTTAGCTGAAGAAATCTGGATAAAGCCTAACACAATGGGGGGGGGGGGGGTGACAAAGGTTGAAAAATAGGGACAGATTTTAATTATTGCCCTTATAAAATTAGAAGGTTGCTATAATAGGATTCATGTTAACGTGCATTTTCTGAAGGATATGAAGTCTAAATCTCTAACGTATGTAACTATTTAGTGATGTTGATCCCAAGTAATTTGCCAGCAATCTACAATGAGGAACAGATCAAAAGAAATAGAGCAATAAATCTGGCCATTCTACAAAAATATGGACAGTTGGGAGTTATGAAGTATGAGACTTATAATTGCTGGCATTATTAACTGAGTTTTTATTGTGTTTTTAAAGATACATGAGCATGTGTGTAGACATTAAATACTTACCAAAATTGTGTTTTGGATGTAAAATACTTCCTCCAACAACAGTTATGTATACTGCACCAAGTCTGAAACACTAGGTGATGATACAGTTCTATCAAAAATATTAAAGAATATATGGTAATTAAAATACAAAACAATTTAACAGCTTATTTTCAAAGCACAATAATGCCTTCTATGGTGAGTGCTGTTGTGCAAATAACACCCTTCTAAGGGGTGTAGAGGCCCTCTATCTATGCAGTTGAGCCTCTCACCCCTTGTGGGATTTTTTTTTACACAAAGCACACACACTGTTGAGCATTATTGCTTGCATACTGAAGTACTATATGGGTTGAGTGCTTTGTACTGCATATAGGGAAATTTGTGAAGCTTGTACCAGTCTTTTTTGGTGTGCAGTAAGATTTTGAATTTAGTGTTGTATTTTTTCATAGGTTTTGTGAAAGATTGTTCCATTTGTCTGCTAGTGATGCTAAAATTCTTTTCACTTTTATTGATGATGAAGGAAACCTTTGAAAAGTCAAGACCGTTTCCTCTAGTCAGACTGTATGTAGGAGGATTTCAATTTTAACTTTTTTTATATACTGTGGAACTACTTTTCCTAGAAAAAATTTAAAAGTGTATATGGGGAATGGCAATGTAGAGCGAGCAAGATAACCAGTTTGCTTTTACAGGTGAGGTGAATTGAATGTATATTCCTGGCTGAGATGATAAACTGCAAATGCTATTTGTAATGGTATGAATTATGTAAGTATTCTTGGAGAAATGTAAGATAATAATACGAAGTGCATATTTCAAAAAGTGAATACATTGAAAGTGCATGCTAAGCTTATGGCATTAAGATGGTAGGGTGTTGAATTTCCAAGATGACTACACACTGATGTGCAGCTTAGTTATAACTCGCCCAGTGTGAAAAAAAGAAACTGAGGGATAAAGGCCAGTAATTGTGCCAGTTTTAGTAAATTTAGTTGTTGGTTAGTAAATACACTGCCTGGATACCAGGAAAGAAGTAACTTAAGGAAGCCTGAAAAAAAAATCAACACTCACTAGGACAGAACTCTGCAGCTGTTAAGCAAAAAGTAGTTCAAACCCCGGCTTTGGTGCAAGAATATGACTTCCAGTAATAGAGCAAAAAAAATTCCCTGAACTGATTAAAATAAATTAAACCTTGACAGAGTATATCAACTCAAAAGATTGGAAAATTAAAGAAGCTTTAAAGAGCTGTTGAGATGAACTGATAAAACTGTAAAAATCAGAGGTCAAAATTAAGAAAATGTAGGCTGAGTATAGGACTGTTCAAGATGACCTGTTGAAAAAAATTGAAAGAGGACGAGAATGCATGGAAAACCTGAGATTTTCTGTGTACCAGAGAAACTGGAAGGTGTAGACTGTATTAATTTGATGAAAACACCTGGACTGGTATTTCACAGCACAATTTAATTGAAAGGACACTGTGTGTGTGTGCTCCAACCCTGGCCATGAGAAAGCAGCCAAGACATGTATTAGTAAAGATGCAGTTATACCAGGAGAAAGGGTTGGCCCTGAAAAAGCTTTGGCAGAAGGGCAAAATAATAAAAACTGGAGACATTAGAATGTTAGTGGAAAATAATTATTCACAGTACATCATGCAGAATAAAAGCACATTGATACCTGAAATATGGGTATGTTGAGAGGCAGGTGAGATGTTTAATTTGCTGTGTCCAGCTTTCTCAATATTTTTACCTGGAGAAGTAAAGTCATTTTTTGATGCAAAACAGGCTGTGGAGGAAATACAAATGTTTGTCCACCAAAAAGTGAGCCATCAAATAGAAGGGAACTCTGCTACTCATTCTTCTGATAATAAGTTCATAGAGAAACTTTGACAGTGAAACCTTTTTCAGTGTTCCAAAGGAAATTGTTTGAGAGAAACTGCACATCAGTTGATTAGAAGAATCACAAGTACCTCGAACTTAATTTGGAGTCTGGGGGTTGGAAGATGAATATGAACAGGAAAAAGACCAGCATCACGCAAATTAGTGAATAAAAGTGAGGTTATAAAGTATCGGTCACAATTGTGAAGTATGGCTTTACAAGAAAAAGTAGAAAGACTGGACTTTATTTGACTTTATTAAATTTGTGGAAAACTGAAAAGCATATACCCCACTTCATCATTAATGTTTGGAAGGACACTAAAAGGAAAGGGGGGGAGTAATTGTGAGTAAAACATTTTTGATGTCCTATTCATATACTGCTGTAGCCCTAACATAAGGGAATCTGCCTCTGGTCAAAGATACTACTGCGGAGGTACTTGTGACGTCCTGCTTCCTTTAGCAAATGTCTGTCATAAACAGATGTCTGTTACAAAACGGACGTCGGCGCATACCTACCTCAGAACTTTTATGCCGCCTGTGTAACTGCCAGCTCCAGTCATCGCTCACTTATAGAAGGGACTTTGTGCTGTCCGAATTCAGATAAGCACCCCATCGGGGTTTTGATTATTTTTGCTGTTGTGTTTTGGGTTTCATGTCTGGTAGAAAGGGCAAGTTTTGGTGTGGAAGCCAGTTTCCACACACATATTCTCACAAGTTCTGCTTGTTCTGCTTAGGCCAAGAACACAGCCACACTTCTTGTGAAATCTCTCAAGCAGTCGTCCCCAAAGCCCTTAGGAATCATCTTGCCATGTTAAAACTGTACTTGGAGAACCAACGCTTGAAACATCTCACTAAAGACATGGACCTGACATTGGGAACCTTGGAGGAGCTGCCTGCAAATAAGCCCAAAAAATTGCAGCCTGATCCTACGGCTGTGCTCTTTGTTCTGGACATACCTCTCAAGGCAGGTGATGGCCCAGAGTCTGAGCCGGAATTTGTGGATCTTCCTTTGGTGGGTACTCAGAAGGAGGCCGTTAAAGACGTCGCCGGCACATCCCAGAGGGAGTCCCAGCCATCCTACTCTGGTGCCGGGGGGAAAGCTAGGCTTATAATTTCCGAGGGCCTGCATGGGGTTTCCAAAATTGTCTGTAAAGATGTCATCTCGGACATTGTAGAGTGCCGCCTGGCATCTCGCCCTCCCTGCATCGCATCACTGACACGCCTGTGTCAGAAGTCCACAAAACGTAGAAGCAAAAGACAAAGCATATTGCTCCTTCTTTGACGTCCCCACCCTCCAACCAGGCACCTGACTGGCAGGTCTTTACTCAAAGCCTACTTAATGCCCTCCTTGCCTTAAGCAAGGCCTTTGCTCTGACCCAGGCCCCTTCAGCATGTACCCCTAAGGGTAAACGTGTTGCTGACTTAAACTCTGAAGAAGAGTACTCATCAGGGGATGAATCCCTTACTTCACAAACTGCCTCCCCTGTGGGTTACACATCCCCAGAAGAAGCACCAAATGGTACTGATTCCCCAGGTGAAGACAATACCTTTGGGGAAGCTATTGTGCAGATGAATGACTTTTTTTAATTGGGGCTGCAGCCAGGTTACTGAGACTTAGAAGAGTTATTATAACCTCTTATAAATGGAGTCCCCTAACCCATCTGCATTTTCACCTGTGGATACTACCTTCTTGGATGCCTTCCTGGCTGCATCTAAAAACCCAGATTCCCAACCCCCTGCACCTAAGCGCCCAGACAGGTTTTACAAAGTCCCTGAAGATGCACATTTTCTCTTCAGTGCACCTTCTGCAGACCTCTCCACCATTTCTGTGGCTGCAGATAAAACCTCCAAATTTCTCCCTTTCACCTCCCTCCTTCCCTCTGATAAGGAGAGCAGGTTAATGGAATGCCTAGGCAAAAATGTCTACACATCTGCCACCTTAGCAGTGAGAGCCATTAATTACCAGACGCATATGGCCCAATACTCCCTGGCCATTCTTTCTGATGTTAAGCAATTGGCTGACCTCACTGATTCCCTGGCCAAGGCTAAACTTTTTAGCCTCTTAAATTCCTGCACTCAAGTGACTAAACACACTAAGTTGAGCTGTGATGCAGTAGAGGCTTCATCTAGAGCTGCATCCTCAGGGTCTGTCATCAAAAGATATTCCTGGCTTAGGCTGCATCCTCTCCCTGGCAATATTAAGTCAGAACTTATGGATGCTCCCTTGGACAACAAAGCTTTGCTTGGGTCAGCAGCTGCTGAACTTTTTAAGGCCCTTCAGGAGAAGGGTAAGGAGCTCCAGGAGCTCAAACACATTTTTGGCTCCCCGGTTCCACGTTTTCAAAGGAACTATCCAGCCAAAACTTCCTATGTAAGGAGGCCTTCCAAAGTAAAAAAGGATACAAGGAAACAGACTCCTTCTAGTCCTGCATTCGCTACATCTGCTCCTAAACAGCCCTTTTAGCCCAAGTCTGGTAGTCTGTGACTACCAGCCCTTAAATCCAGACACCCGTCTGTCCATGCGTCTCCCCCTGTCCTACCCATCTTGGAACAGGTTACCCAGGACTCTTGGGTCCTCTCAGTTGAAAGGCAAGGATATTCCATGGTGTGTGTGACCATACCCACCTTCAAAGGCATTCCAAACCCCCCCTTGAGACCAAATGGATTCCTTTTCCACAGTTCTACAGGACCATTTCTCTCCTGGCACAATTCAGGAGGTTCCACCTCAATCAAGAGGAAATGGATTTTATTCCAGGATTTTCCTGGTTCCCAGGAAAGTGGGTCCCTTGGGACCTATCTTGGATTTGTCTCATTTCAACACTTTTCTCCAGGTCCCCTCCTTTCGGATGCTCACACTTACAACTCTTCTCCCCCTAATTTTTCTTCAGGCCTTCTTGTTGTTATTAGATATAAAGGACACGTACTTACACATCCCAGTCCATCCTCTCCTCAGAAAATTCCACCATTTTTCAGTGGGTTCTGCAAGCTTTCAGTTCTGTCCTTTGGTCCGTCTACAGCCTTGAGTGTTCACAAAGTGCCTAGCCCCAGTCATTGCCTTTGCCAGAACACAGGGGATCCAACTCTTCCCCTTTCTGGACGATATCCTCATCCAGGCCACATCAATCCAGTCAGTCTTACAACACCTAGACTTTACCATGTCCCTCTTGAAAAGTTTGGGGTTCACCATAAACCTTCACAAATCTTAAGATGCATGATCCTAACAGGACAGTGATGGCCTGCCTTCTGCCAAACAAGATTTTGTCCCTCACTTCTTATTTCAAGGGAATACTTCCTCTCAAAGCCCTGTCAGCCAGGGAGTTTCCCAGGCTCCTGGGGTTCATGGTCTCCACCATCCTCATGGTTCCCCTAGCAAAGATTCACATGAGGAAATTCCAGTGGTACTTAAGGACAGTCTGGAAGCAATACCCCCTGGTGTTCATGGTTTCACTGCCTTTCAAAGGAGCTGAATTGGTTGATATCCCAGATAAATACCAATGTTGGCCTGCCCCTACAACCCCTTCCCCCCAATCAGGACCTGTACACAGATGCTTCAGACACAGGTTGGGGAGCAACCTTTGGAGAGTGAGAAACACGTGGTCCCTGAACCAACACATCAGTATCAAGGAGATATCAGCACTATAGATTTTCAAGGATTGTATCCTGCCAGGGGTGCTGAGGTGGCACGCAGACAATACCACAGTGCTGTGGTACATCAGCAAATTGGGGGGGGGGGGGCAAGGCACTTCCTCCTGTGCAGATTGGCTCTGCAGGTGTGGGAAATCACACTAGAGAGACTAGTCAACATTTTAGACATCTACATACCTTCAGCAGAGAATGTGATGCAGATTCTCTAAGAAGGACCATTGACCCAATCCCATGAATGGATGCTAAACATGGATGTGTTCCTGGGCCTGGTACATTTATGGGGTATTCCAGAAGTGAATCTTTTTACCTCCCCCATGAACAGACCGCTATCAACCTTCTGCTGCAGGACACCTTATCCCAAAGCATGGAGGGTGGATGATTTTTCATTTCCTTGGAAGGGGATGTTCGCTTATGCATTCCCCCCTTCCCACTCATGCAAAAAGTTCTGCTGAACATTCAGGGAGAACAACCTGAAGTCTTGTTGTTGACCCCCCTACTGGCCAATGCAACATTGGTTCCCCCTTTTACATTATCTAGCCAAGGGCAATCACCACAAGTTACCCCACCAGATGGATTTGCTCATACAGGACAAGGGAACACTCACACCCCCAACTATCCACCTTGAACCGTACATTGTGGATGATTGGGCACTGATTCCCTTCAGACACCTTTACATAGAGGATGTGCTTCAGGTTCTGCAGGAGGCCAGAAAACCATCTACCAGAAAATCGTATCTATCCAAGTGGAAGAGGTTTTCTGTTTGGTGTCAAAAACAAAATTTCCAACCAGTCACGGCAGAACCTCCAGTGGTTTTTGTCTTACCTGTGAACTGATGAATTCAGGCTTGTCTTATTCCTCCATTAAGACACACTTATCTGCCATCTCAGCATGCCTTCCTCTCATCCCATGTCTAGCTACTAGACTAGGTTATGCTTTTTTTGAAAGGGGTACTTCACCTTAGACCTCTAAAGAACCCCACCCCACCTCCTAGGGATCTAAATTTTATTCTGGAAAGTTAACCCTAGCACCCTTTGAGCCAGCCAAGGACTGTTTTCTCCAACGCTGTACATGGAAAACTATCTTATTGGTGGCCATTACTTCGGCCAGAAGGGTTTCTGAACTGCAAGCCCTCATGGACTCCTATCCTTTTACAGGTTTCCACAAGGACAGGGTTTGTTTACGTACTAATCCATCCTTTCTGCGCAAAGTTGTTAATGAACTTTCCTTGAATCAGGCCATCAGCCTTCTTCCCTTCGCATCAAAACCCCGGTGAAAGATCCTCTACTCCTTGGATGTACATAGACAACTGAGATACTATTTGGTCAAGACTAAAGCCATCCATAAATCGGACAGTCTCTGTCTTACCACCTAAGAGCCCTGGGATATCCTGTTTACAAGCAAACCATTTCCTCATAGATCTCAAAAACCATCTCATTTTGCTACACAGCCTATGGCAGAAGGCTTTCCTTCGCAGTAAATGCACATTCCACTAGGGCAGTGTCCTCCTCCTGGTGCCTTCTTTAAGGGTTTGGTTACAGCTACCATTTTAGAAGCAGCTACATGGTCTGTCCATACTTAAACCAAACACTGTAAGTTGGACATCATTTCCAGGTCCAGAGCATTACTTGCTAGAGCCATCCTTCATGGCTTTGTGGAAAATGCTTCTGTTCCTCCTCCAAGTCACAATAGCATGCCATTGTGCACTCTGCCTTATGTTATACAGCAGCATATGAGTAGAAGGACATAGTATTGTTGTGTAAACTCTTACTATAACTTTAGATGCCCTTCTCTTCTATATGCTGCTGTATAGTTTCCCACCCTGCCTTCCCCTGACACTTGCCTGACTCCCGAGTACCCACTCCATAGTCACTGGTTTCGCAGCATATAGTTCTGAGGTAGGCGGATGCTGGCTTCCATTTTATACCCAACGTCTGTTTAGGGCCGACATTCGCTGAGAGATGTAGGACGTGATACGTACCTTCGCAGTAACATCTGTCTCTCGTAAAATGGCCAGACGTACGAGTCAACCAGAGGCAGACTCCCTTATGTTATGGATACAGCAGTATATAGAAGAGAAGGACATCTAAAGTTATGATAAGATTTTACACAACAATACATGTTATGTAGTCGTATCTTGCCTACATTCTTACCTGTGGGTTCGGAGCCAAATATCGGCTCCGACTCTGCAGATTTTTACTAGCTCAGTCACTCATTGGCTGGGCTAAGAGGGTATCCCATGGTGCACTGCTCCATATCCCCAGATCTCATTTGCCGCTTGTGTAGCTCGGACGTGGTCTCGCTTGGCTGTGGCTAAGTACTCTCTTTTTTGCTATTTCTCTTTGAGAAAGTTGTTAGTTCAGACACAAAAACTATTTTAATAGCTATTCTTGTTGCTGATCGCTATTTTTGTGTGCGTGTTTTCAGTGCTTGAGAGTGTTAGTTGTTTTGGTATCCCTAACTGTTCCAGCGGGCTAGGCCCATTTTAGAGGACCTAGTCCTCCCCTCTGTCATTGGATAAACCTTTGGTCATTGTGTTTTTCCTGTGTAATAGCCAGAAGAACCGTTTCAGTTAGAGGTTCTTTGTGTGTGGCTAGTACTGTTTTCCTGGTGTGTCTATCCTGTGTGTGAACTGTTTCAGTTAGAGGTTCTGGTGTTTTTTTCTGGTGTTCTCAGTTGTATGATATTTCCCGCCCTTTTTGTAGGTTGCATCTAGGTGTTCAACTAATGTTAATTATAAAATGTCCAAAGATCAGAAGGAACATAAGCCTTCTGGCTTTAAGAAATGTTCCAAATGTGGATATAAAATGTCCATCACAGATGGACACTCTGTGTGTGTCTACTGCCTCGGAGCCATCCATTTACAGGAGTCATGTAGCTTTTGCCACGCGTTCAGTCCTAGGGTGCTCCAGGAGAGAAAAAACAAATTAATATTAAAGGGACTTTTGAAACCATCATTTGAGGAAGTTATAGATTCGGCTTCTAGTACTCCATCTAAGTCTAAAGCTTCCAAGTCTAAGAAAAGGTCTCCAACTCCATCTGCCACTTTGGAGCCTCCGGAGAAGATTACTGTTTTGGACTCTACCTCCTTGGCTCCACTGTCCTCTGGGCCGCAGGAGGTATCAGTGTTAACTGAATCGGCGTTGGCTCCAATTATTCTTGAGCCCATTCGGAGCCGGTCGCCCAGTGTCAGGCATGGTTCACCGGACAAGAGATCCCAATCTCCATCGCTCTCCTCCAAATCCTCCAGGCTTTCTGATTTGGATGTTGATACGGTAATGCAGAGGCTTCTGCAGTCGCCGGTGTTGGCCAAATTGTTTTCGGCTCCGACCCACTCTGCTCCGGAGCCAGTGTCTATGACCGTCTCGATGATTCCTCCTCCGAGCACATCCTTGCCGATGGAGCCGGTATGTTCCGCTCCGAGTGATGTTCCTGCGCCAGCTCCGATACCCCCTTTGGGTCTATCGGTGCCAACATCGGCTCTGACCAGGTCGGTTCCGTCCACAGGGTTTGAGACTCTGGTCTATTTGGTCGGGCCCGAGGGGGATACGTCGGGACAGCTGTCTGTTCCGAGTCTCCCACTCGGTGCATCGGCTCAGGGGACCCCGGTCGTGGCCTCAGAGGCCGGTTGGTCCTCGGACTCTGCAGGACCTGCCTTCGAGGCCATGCGGAGCTCGCTGGCAACATAGTCAGCTACATCACCCAGGTCGCTCATTCCGTCCCCCACCACCTCGACGAGAGCCTCTGACACTCACCTAGCCATAGACAGTGGAGTGCCAGGCCCTAAGGATACCCCCATGAGTGGTCCCCAACTTTCTGAAGGTCTCCCAGAGTCCATGCCTGAGGAGCCTCCTAGAAAGAAATTGTGCAAGAGGAAGCACATAGACTCCCAGGATGAGTTTCTCATCTCCGATACTGACCTCAAGGAATCGGAAGGGTCCCCACAAGTCTTCCGCTGATGATGTTTCCTTCTCCGATATCCTGGAGATACTGAAATAAAGAGGAGGCTGGCCTTCAAACTCCTTCCGAGGAAGAGTTCAGTATTCCTTAAGGCTTTTGGCGCTCAACCTTCCACCTCCTGGGTGACTCCACCCTTCGACGAACTTCCTGACCTCATTTGTCAAAGAGTGTGGGAAAACCCTGATTCTGTTGAGCCCGTGCCCAGGCGTCCCAACAAATTCCTGTCCGCACACCAAGGAAAAGAGTTTCTATCAAAAGGAGTCCTGGTAGATGCCATGGTGGTGGCGGCAGCCACCCAGAAGGAAGTTGCAGAGTCTTCCTTATCTGTCCATCCTCCTAACAAGGAGTCTAGGACCATGGACCGGTACGGGAAGCATATCCTGTTTTCAGCAACCTTCATTTTACAATCGCTGAATTATTTATCTCACTTCAGTCAGCTCCAGAGAGATCTCCTCAAAGAACTGGGAGATACTCTTGCGGGTAACATACCTGAGGCGGTGGCTCAGACGGTTAACGCACAGGTTTCTACCCTCAACTCCATCGCTAACTCGTCCATGCAGCTCATCTCATATGTGGCAGAGGGAGCGAGTAGGGCGGTGAGCTCAGGGGTCGCCTTAGAAGGCAAGCCTGGCTGTGCCTGTGTTACTTCGCGGAGGCCTTCAAGTCTTCCTTCACTGATGCCCCATTTGATGGTTCCTCCTTGTTTGGGACCAAAGTGAAAGACACCCTCACCAGGTGCGAGCAAGAGGGAAAGATCCTGTCTGCCGTAGGGGTCCGTTTTTCCCTTCCTTCTAGGCCTTATCCCAAGGCCCAGCGGGGGGGGGGGGGGGTTCAAGAAATCACAGAGGTTTTTTCCTGCCGCACAAGGTGAGCCCCCCTCCAGAGGCAGGGGAGGGGGGGTTGCTCAGGGAGACGTCGCCCCAGAGGCAGAGGGGGCCCCAGCAATTCGGGAGACCACGACTCCTTCCGTGGCTCTCCATACTTTCATTCCTGAGGGTGTGCCCAACTGCGCTTATCCAGAGCCAGTCGGGGGTCGAATTTCCTTATACCGATGGGTACTAAGGATAGTTTCTGGAGGTTACCTCATCCCATTCTCTTCAGTACCCCCGCCAATAAGAAAAATCCAAGACGTTCCACCTAGTCAAAGGGATCAAGCAGCCTCAGTGGTATCTCAGCTGCTAGGCAAAGGAGCCATCCAACCTGTCCCCTCAGACGAAATCGGATTAGGGACTTACTCAAGATTCTTTTTGGTGCCGAAAAGAACAGGGGACCTGAGACCCATTCTAGATCTCAGTCAACTCAACAATTAAGTCCAAGTTCTGTATGGTCACTCTACAATAGATTCTCCCATTGTTGGGAGAGGAAGTTTGGATGTGCTCCATCGATCTCAAGGATGCTTATTACCATGTCAAAATGGACAAAGCATCCAGGAGTCACCTACGCTTCCGTCTGGGAGCCAGTCACTTCCAGTTTCGAGCCCTGCCCTTTGGTCTCACCACAGCCCCCAGGGTGTTCACCAAATGTATGGCAGTGGTGACGGCTCACTTGACGTCACGGATTCCAGGTGTTTCCGTACCTGGACGACTGGCTCCTTACTTTCTCCACCAGGCATTAACTAGTTCAGACAAGGGACGCTACCATAAGTCTATGCCACCAATTGGGCATAATGATAAACTGGGAAAAATCTGCCTTATTGCCCTCACAGCGTGTCACCTGTATAGGAGCAGAGTTGGACACCATTTAAATGCGAGCATTCCTGCCACAAGAAAGGATCACAGTATTGCAATGACAAATTCATATACTGATGCCCCTGAGACAAGCGAAGACAAGACTGGTTCTACAACTCCTGAGGACCATGGCGGCGACTATCATGTTAGTCCCTCTAGCGAGATTACACATGAGACTTCTTCAATGGCTCCTCTTTGTCCAGTGGTCTCTCCAGAGACTCCCTCTATCTCATCCCATCTTAATCACAGACAGGTGCAAGCAGGACCTCCGTTGGTGGCTGTGCACCAACAATTTGAATGTGGGAAAGCCCTTCGTTGCTCCCGTCCCTGTTGCCACGGTGACCACGGACGCCTCCCAGATAGGGTGGGGAGCATTATTTCGGCAGGACAGTCCAAGGCATGTGGCAAGAACACGAGATACATTCGCATATAAATGCCCTAGAGATGAGAGCAGTGCTTCTTGCGTTGCAGGCACTTCAGGAAGTTCTTCCTCTAGGGACTATTGCGATACACTCAGACAACATGTCAGTAGTGTGGTATCTCAAGAAGCAGGGGGAAACACTGTCTTACCCCCTATGCAGAGAGGCTATGCGAGTGTGGAATTGGGCAATAGCTTCCCAATGGTTTCTGGTGGCAACGCACATTCCGGGGAAGTCTAACGTAATAGCGGACAGGCTAAGTAGAGCAATACTTATGCATTATGAGTGGTCCCTGAATTGCCTGGTTACAGAGCAAATCTTCAGCAGATGGGGTCAGCCTTGCTGCGACCTTTTTGCCAGCCCTCTCAATGCGAAATGCAGCAACTACTTCACGATGATCCCCCCCACAGGGGGAAACACCCAGGGATGCTCTGGTTCACGATTGGCCCTCGGGTCTGCTTTATGCTTTCCCTCCGTTTCCCCTTCTCTCAAGGGTGATTCAGAAAGTGCAATCCTTGGGAAGCAGAATGATTCTGATTGCCCCACATTAGCCTCGTCAAGTATGGTTCCCCTTTCTTCAACCATGCGTTGTGGACACTCCTTGAATTCTGGACCCTCTACCAGATTTACTGACACACATGTTGGGATAGTTCCATCCCTCTCTGAGGACACTCCGGTTGACAGCCTGGCTACTACACTTCCATCGCTAGTCAGACGTCATAATTTTTCACCAGAAGTGGTCCATATATTATCGTCCTCTCATAAGCCATCTACTAGAAAGATTTACTCTAGCAAATGGAAAAATGGAAAAGGTTCTCCATCTGGGCTCATACTAGAGGTATCGATCCTTACACAGCTCCGATAGATTCAGTTCTGGAATTCTTGTCAGTGCTTTTCTATCAGGGATCCACATCAGCCGCCATCAAAGTTCAGCTGGCGGCGATATCTAATTTCCACATAGCAAATGAAACCTAGACTTATGTCATACAGACTATGCAAAGCATTCCTCAAAGGTACCCTGTTGCTTCATCCCCCAGTGTCCAAACCCGTTATGCCCTGGGATCTCAATTTTTGGAAAACAGCATTTTTAATAGCAATCACTTTAGCATGGCGGGTCTCGGAAATACAAGCCCTCTCCATCAAACCCCAATATTTAATCTTTCACAAAGATAGGGTCTCTCTTAGACCAAATCCATCGATGTTCTTCGTCTTCCCTTGCTGCAGTCCTGACTATTGGGTATAGTCCGCGTCCCAGTCGGCCCGAATACCAGAGTATAAGGCTGACGTCGGTCATGGCGCCTTAGACTGACGACAGTACGTCAGGGTACTAATGCGCATGACCGACGTCATTTCCTCAGTCTTTTTTGCCGCATGGTCCGATGCAGAAGCAATTTTGCGAGTGCAGGTTGGCGTTCTGAGATTTTCCGAAACCGGAGTTTCAGACCGAGTACAGAGTTGGCTAAGTAACCACGTTAGAACATTTTGGTTTTTCTTGCCTCAGTATATTACGGATGTCAGAAAAAGTGAATAACTGTATTTCTTGTGGGAAGCAGATACCGCATAGGGATTATCATACATTGTGTATACCTTGTTTAGGGCCTGAGCACGACGTTGTTGGTTGCCGCTCTTGTGCTAGATTTAATAAACGCACTATTAAGAGGAGGCTTGATTGTGCTAGGTTAGTGTTTGGGAAGCGTTGCAATTATACTATGCCGTCGGATGCTCCGACGCCTGCTTCATCTAAGAAGCGCAAGGACAAAACAGTGAAGTCTAGGGGTGAGGAACCGGCAGTCCCGGACGTCGGTCCTTTAGAAGGCTCAGGGGAGCCAGAGGTTTTGCCAGGAGTCTCTATGGAGTCTCAGGCAGATACTTTACTGTTACAGGATGTGCCCTCTCAGGAAGTAGGCCAGGCTGAGGGGGCCTCTCCGGTAACTGTTCTTCCCTCTCTTCCCAAGGTAGTTAGGGCCTCTCCTTCTGTTTCCAGAGCTTCTTTTAGAGGAAGGCCAAGTTCAGCTTCTGTAGGGGCTTCTCCTAGCATTTCGGGCTCTGTGCCTAAGAAACATATGCTGAAAATGGCTGAAGATTTGATTACTCTGATTAGAGGTTCTATGCCCCCACCTGATAAGAGGCCTAGGGTGGAACAGGAGTTTGATAGTTTTGAACAGTGTTCACAGGCTTCAGAGTCTTCTGTGGAAGACTTGCAAGAGTTTCCTGCTTATTCTGATTCTGATGTGGATGATTCCACTCCTTCAGCTTCTCCTCCTGAGGATTTTTCATTTTCAGAGACTCTTCACTCCATGAGGGAGCACTTTAAATGGGAAGGCCAAGATTACTCTGACTCCAGAAAAGGCTTAGGGAATTCTTGTTTTGCCTCAGCATAGGCCCTTAGCTATTCCTCCTGTGTTGAATGTGGTGGAGGATGTTTTGCAGAGGCTTCTCTGAACCCTGATTCCTTGCCTCCTGCTCCTGTTAAGCCTGATAGGTATTATAGGGTGCCCGAAGCTCATAAGTATTTGTTTAAGAGTCCTAGGGCGGACCCAGAAACTGTTTCTCAGGGGCCTAAAGGTGTTAAAGCTTCTGTTGTTAAAAATCCTGTACCCTCTGATAAAGAGGCAAGGGCTTTGGATAGGTGGGGTAAGAAAGTATATACTTCTTCCACTCTAGCCATGAGGGCGTTGAATTGTCAATTTCATATGCTGAAATATCAGAATTATCTCCTTTCACAATTGAAATCTAAGGTAGATGCTTTGGCGGAAGGTATTGAGTGTAAAGAATTGCTGGATTTGGTTCATGTGTCTGAACAAGTGGGTAAGCATTCTTTGCAGTGTGGTTTTGATGCTGTTCAGGCCTCCTCGAGGGTGGCTGCTACTAGTTCTGTTCTTCGCAGACATGCATGGTTGAAGGATCAGAATTTAGCTGAGCATGTTAAGACCAGGATTTTGGATGCTCCTTTACAGTCTGATGTGTTGTTTGGACCGCCTGTGGAAGCAGTTTTAAAGAAAATGGAGGACAAAGCTAAGTCTATGCAGACTGTTAAAGATTTTTTGCAGGTGCAGCCTCCGAAGTTTAGTAGAAATTGGCCTGCTAAGGGGTGGACATATCCTGCTTATGGTTCCCAGTCTAGGGGTAGATCTAGACGTGGTAGGGGCAGGGCTCAAGGTTCGTTTAGGCCTAGATCAGACAGTTCACCTGCTCAGACTTCTGCTGAGGGCAGGGGTCAGTCCTTTCGTAAGCAGAACCAATGACCTGCCTTTTCAGCTGCCAGTGGACTCGCCTGGCAGCTCCTTTGGGAGGAAGATTGTCTCTTTTCAAAGAAAATTGGGATTTAATCACTCAAGACAGATGGGTGCTGGATATCATTCATCACGGTACAGATTTTATTTCCACACAATGCCCCTTTCAAAGGCATGCCAGATGTTCCTCCTCCACAAAGAAAAGAGGCTCTCAAGCAAGTTTCTCAGTTACTCCAGATAGGGGCTATTCAGCCAGTCCCTGTGTCAGAAAGGGGCTTCGATTTTATTCTCGCCTGTTCCTAGTACCAAAGAAGGGGAACACGTGGAGACCAATTTTGGATTTATCTATCCTCAACACTTATCTGGACATTCCCAAGTTCAAGATGTTGACGTTACAGCAACTGTTACCTCTGCTGGGCAAGGATCACTGGATGGTAACTTTGGATCTCAAGGAAGCTTACCTTCATGTGCCTATAAGGCTAAGTTGCAGAAAGTATCTGCGGTTTCGAACTGGAGATTTTCATTATCAGTTCTCTGCATTGCCCTTTGGCTTATCTACTGCCCAGAGTATTCACAAAGGTTCTGGCTCCAGTGATAGCTTACTTCAGGCTTCAAGGCATTCAAATTTATCCTTACTTGGACGACTGCCTGATTCTGGCTCAAGAAAAGAACACCTTCTACACCATCTCGAATATCTCATAGCAGTGCTAAGCTGCCTAGGGTATTCTGTGAGCGAAATAAAGTCCACTCTTGTTCCCTCTCAAGACTTGTGCTTTCTGCGTGTGAGACTGAATACAGCAGCCCAGATGGCCTTTTAACCCCGGACAAACAAAAGAGTCTGTCACTTTACTTCCATCAACTATCTCATCAGTCCGTGCTGACTGCAAGGACAGTCCTTCAAGCATTAGGGTTCATGGCATCTTGTATTCTGGTGCTTCCCAATGCCAAACTGCATATGAGGAAGCTGCAATGGTATCTCAAAAATGTATGGACACAGCACTGCCAGGATTTGGACACTGTCATTCAAATAATACCTTGCCTTCAAAAGGAATTCTTGTGGTGGGCTCAGGAATGTCACCTAAACAAGGGACTCTCTGTGACCCGGCCAGAGGCGAGTCAGATTTTAACGACAGATGCCTCGGACACTGCTTGGGGAGCTCATCTAAATGGAAAGTGGATACAAGACAAGTGGCCTGCCAGACTACAGCATCTACATATCAACATGAAGGAGATGTTAGCAGTCCAGTTTGCATTGATGGCGTTCAAGGAGTTACTTCTTCCAGGGCAGGTGTTGATTCTGACAGACAACACAACTGTCATGTGGTACATCAACAAGCAAGGGGGAACACATTCTTATCCTCTATGCAGGCAAGCAATGATTTTATGGGAGACTGCGTTAAGCCTGCAACTGACTCTTCAGGCAAGGTTTCTGCCAGGAGCACAGAACTCCCTAGCAGATATGTTAAGCAGACAAATCATGGATCCCCACGAGTGGAAACTGGATCTTCATGTATTTCAGAAATTGACAGTGTCATGGGGAACTCCAGACATAGATCTGTTCGCTTCTCCACTAAACCACCAGCTGCCAAGGTATTGCACAAAGGGGTTTCATCACACAGCTTGGAAAGTGGATGCTCTGTCTTTCAGTTGGAAAAACCTTCATGTATATGCTTTTCCACCTCTTCCTCTTCTTCCAAAGGTATTACTAAAGGTCAGACAGGACAGGCCAAGGATGATTTTGATAGCTCCAGATTGGCCTCGGCAACACTGGTACCCACTTCTAAGGAGTCTTGTAAAGAAGCCTCCATGGCCTTTACCTCTGATTCCTCATCTGTTATCTCAGAAGGACGGTCATCTGCTCAATGTCAAGCTTCAATCTCTCCATCTCACAGCTTGGCATATTCTGTGTTGAAACATGGAAGGTCTCAGCTTCCTCAACAAGTTTTAAATGTAATTATGGAAGCTAGAAGGCCTAGTACTAGGAGAGTGTACGCAGAAAAATGGAAGAGATTTTTATTTTGGTGTACAGCAAAGAATTTGGAGATTTCAGAGCCTAATTTGAGTGTGGCTCTTCAATATCTTACTGAGTTATTGGACAAAGGTTTGTCTTTCTCTTCTATAAAGATTCATGCTGCAGCAATTTCAGCTCACTATGATTGTGACCCACCTTTGTTTTCGCATCCTTTGTTCAAGCAGTTTCTTAGAGGGGCAAAGAATATAAGACCCCCACGTAGAGCTCCTACTCCTGCTTGGGATCTCAATTTTGTGTTGGAAAAACTTACTCTACAACCTTTTGAGCGGCAGCTACTGCTGAATTGAAATATTTGTCATGGAAGACGGCTTTTCTGTTGGCTATTACTTCTGCAAGAAGGGTGTCTGAGTTGCAGGCCCTTATGGCAGTAGAGCCCTTTTTGATTTTCCATAAGGACAGGGTATCATTACGTACTAATCCTTCCTTTATGCCTAAGGTGGTTTCTAGTGTGGCTTTAAACCAAACTATTCATTTGCCTACGTTTCTTGCAGATCCTCAAAATAAAGGGGAAAAGATTTTGCACACTTTAGATGTACACAGGCAATTGCGTTATTATTTGAGCAGGACTAAAGATTTTAGGCAGTCTCAGCAGTTACTTGTTTCTTTTGCTTTAAGTTCACAGGGCAAACCTGTGTCAAAACAAACTATTTCTAGATGGATTGGCTTTTGCATTGCATTTTGTTATTCCCATCATGGCAAAGAGATTCCAGCTGGGATTAGGCCTCATTCCACTAGGGCTACTGCCACTTCAACAGCATTTCTAAGGGGGGTGGCAACTAAGGATATTCTGGAAGCAGCTACTTGGAGTTCAGTGCATACTTTCTCTAGGCATTATCACCTGCCTATATACTCTAAGTCTAGAGCTGGTTTTGCCACAGCTGTTTTACAAGGCATGTTGTCAGCTCCTGCTACTTTATAATTTGCCAGCCTCCCTTACCTCTGCTTTGGGATTCTACCCAATAGTCAGGACTGCAGCAAGGGAAGACGAAGAACATAGTACAGTTTTGTACCTACCATAAATGTAGATGTTCGAGGATTCCCTTGCTGCAGTCCAATTTACCCTCCCTCCTTCCCCTCTGTGTTTCAGGGTGGTTGTGTAGGTGAGTTTACATGTTTATATTTTTTGTATATATATATATATTACTGTCTATATTGTACATGTTTTTTGGTGCAGGTTGTTTTTGGGACTTGTCTTTTTGGGTCTTCTGACATCTGGGGCAAGAAAAGACTGAGGAAATGACGTCGGTCATGCGCATTAGTACCCTGACGTACTGACGTCAGTCTAAGGCGCCATGACCGACGTCAGCCTTATACTCTGGTATTCGGGCCGACTGGGACGCGGACTATACCCAATAGTCAGGACTGCAGCAAGGGAATCCTCGAACATCTACATTTATGGTAGGTACAAAACTGTACTTTCCTTCCTAAAGTAGCTTCCGTGTCTAACATGAATCAGTCCATTGAGCTGCCAGTGTTCTTTCCCTACTTTTCTAACAAGGCAGAATTTAGATTCCACCAACTGGATGTACATACAGTTAAGCTTCTATCTACACCGGACAAAAGATATCCGGAAGTCTGAAAAACTCTGTCTCCTTTTTGGAACCGATTGGGTTCTCCGGTATCCAAGGTTACGCTGTCTAGATGGATAGACAGTTGCATCTCTCTCATCTATCAGGCAGGAGATAAAAATTTGCCATTCCCAGTCAAGGCATACTCTACGCGGGCTGTTTCCACATCCACAGTCTATCAAGCTAGATTGTCAATGGATGATATATGTGCTGCAGCTACTTGGGCTTCTCCTCACACTTTTGTTTCTCATTACAAATTGGACGTGGTCTCCAGGTGCAGATCTTCCTTTGGTAACACAGTTTTCAGGAGCATTTTCCTATGAGCCACCTAGGATGTAGATGCTAGGGACGCTGTCCCACGGGTAAGAATGTAGGCGAGATAGGACTACATAACATCAATAAGTTATGTACTCACCATAACGTTCGATATATGTAGTCCATCTTGCCTCACATTCTTACGTACCCTCCCACCTTCCCCCTGCCTGGAGGATTTGGAGTATAGGATTTGGAGTATAGGTTGTCACCTGCTGAGATCTGGGGATATGGAGCAGTGCACCATGGGATACCGTCGTAGCCCAGCCAATGAAAGACTTTGAGCTAGTAAAAATCGGCTGAGTCGGAGCCGATATTCGGCTCCGAACCCACGGGTAAGAATGTGAGGCGAGATGGACTACATACATAGAACGTTATGGTGAGTACATAACTTCTTGTTTCATAACATTTGTAAAAAAAACAGTTCATGATATAAATTGCATAATAAAGCATTTTCAGTTATTGTGTGTGTGATAAAGATAATAAAGTAAGCAAGTGTATTATTTCTTTAGTTTTAAGAAGTGTAGGCATTGCAATGTAAAAAGAAAGGAAAGGCTGGCCAAAAGCATGTTTGTTAATGTAATCTTGAGTTGTTGAGATGGGGAATGGGCTGTAAAAGTGCACAGATTATAATATATGCAGAGTTGATATGTTTTTACTTTCTTTTCCATAGGTTAATGTCTGGATTAAGGCCTGTGGCTTAATTTAACAACTTTTTTGTGTATGCAGTTAAATAAGAGAATACTAAATGTAATGAAAAGTTTTCCTTTAGCAAGTTAAATGTTCAGTGTGAGATGAGAAGTCTACAGGTGAGGGCAGCTGTACATTTTGTTTCTGTGGAGACAAGGGGCAGGCAATAATAGCCAGATCGCTTTAAGACTAAAAGTTAATGTTTTCTGAAAGCATACAAGCTGATTTTTCACATCTTGGAAGAAAATAAAGATAAGACAAGAACAGCCAGCAATTAGTGTAAGTAGGAGCACAGGGTGTAGCATGTCTCCTTAATTTTAGATTAAGTAATGTCTGTATGGGTACAACTGTTTGATCTTATCATTAAGGTTAAGTATTGTTATTTAAAGATGTTTTAAGTTACTAGGTTATTGGAATGTTTTTGGGGAGTGTTTATTTTTTTTTGGTTGAGGGTTTTCATTAAAACAAAGTCTTGTAAAATTTAATATCGGTTCAAATGGACATGACAAGAAACAACTGTATAAGACCAGTCTGCCAAATATTAGTAGCCACATGTAACCCAAAAGCTGGAAATAGGCATTTAAAAAGCTGTCTTATGTGATGGGTGGGAATAATAACTTTGTGTTATAATGGTTATACTACCATGGGAATGGCCTCACAGGTGTATACAAAAAGAAATGAGTATTGAATTATATTAAGACATGCAGAGTTCAAATATCAGTGCTACATGAGACACGTGGAAAGAAGTAAGCATGTGAATTTAATAAAGAAAGTCATTCAGGATGGATGTTCTGCAGAGTATCAGAGACAAAGGAAAAGGGGGAGTGCTTGTTGGAGCTTCAAGTGATAGAAGAGGAAAAAAGATAATGGTAGATTTGTGGTGGTAAAGGGCTACTGGTAATGAAAGAGGAGGATTATGCTGGCATGTATTAATAATCAACTTAAAACTGCTATTATAGAGTTTAAGCAATTTTGGAAGAAATAATTGGCTTTCAACATGGAATAGTGAGGATTGCATTTTGATTTGCAATAGTGAGGATGTATCTGGGAGACCTAGAAGGGAAAATATAACAAAAGAAGATAGAATTATGAAGAAATTTATGAAAATATTTGGTATGGAAGACCTAAATTAAGTAGTAGGAACTCTGAGAGTATTTACATATTCCCCAAAGTGCAATAACTGAGCTAGACTGTACAGAAATTGTATTTCACAGGAACATGTGCATTTAATTGAAGGCTACAACACATCCAGTAACAATTTCAGATCATGGGCCAATAACAATGTAGATAAAAAATGCAGGGTAATAAAGTAAAAATGTGACACTATCGCTTTCCCACCTACCTACCTGTTAAGAAAGAGATGGAAATTATTCGATACTTGTTGGAGAAAACAGAAATTTCTTCAGAAGTTATAGCTAGTGAGTGGGATAAAATGAACGTGGAGTTTAAAAATAAGAGTAGAAGTAAAAGAAAAAGAGATATGGTTAAGAATTAATGGGAATTATTTAGAGGGGGTAACAAAGGTCTAAGGATTGCAAAATAAGGGGAATGACACAGAACAAGAAAAGGTGCAACTGCAGATTGCTAAAGAGAAAATAAGGGAGTATCTGGATAATATGCATCAGTTTAGAAAGATTGCTGTTACGCAGCTATTTTTTGATGATAACTCCAGAGCACAAAAACTTAGCACAGTGACTTTGGCAACAGAAAGTAGAAAGGGTTGTTGCCAAACTTAAGGAGCCTTTAACAAGAAAAATAAGTGATCTTGTAGATGTATTAGAGATATTTCTGAAATTTTATGAAAATCTGTATAAAACAGAAATTTGGAAATCATGAAAGAGCACCAATGGAAATATTTATGGAAGAGTAAAGTATGCCTAGGTTAAAGGTAGGTGAGGCTAAACAGTTAAGAGGAGATGAGATAAAAATGGTCACGTAATCTGCAGGAAAGTGTCCTGGAATTGATTGTATTCTGTAGAAGTTTAGAAGCTAGGAGGAAGAAAGTGATAAAGATCTGGAAGATTTTGTTTGAGTATTTTAAATGGAGGGGAAGCATCAGCATCCTGGAAGAAAGCTATGGTGACTGTAATACTTAGGACAGTAAAGACCAATCAGACCCAACTTTATATAGAGCCATTTTAATTTTAAACCATGATTATGAAGTAGTTGTCTATAGTAGCTAAAAGAAAATGTAAAGGTGTTGCTAGAATTGATAATGTGGATCAATGTGTTTTTGTAGTAGGGAAGCAAAAAAACTGACAACATTAATAGAACAGCGGTGATCCAGAGGGAAGCAGCGTCTAAGAAAATAACACCGTTGGTGGGTCTTGATAAAGAAAAAAACATTTGACAGAGTAAGCTGGGATTTTGAGTAGGGTAATAGAAGCATTTGCATTCCATGATAAAGTATGTGCAATGTTCATAGGTTCATAGGTTGGTACTAGGCTACCGGCCCTAGGGCCTATGCAAGCCTAGCCATAACAATTCCCTGGATATTTCTTCCCACAATATTTACTTCTCCGGGCCCCTGTCTAGCAGGGTGACTGACATGATCCCCGGGGTGAATTTCCTATCTCCCATCCAATCATCAAGGTTTCTTTTGAAGAGGGCCAATGAGGTGCTCTGCTTGATATGTATGGGCAGTCTATTCCAGAGTATGGGGAGTCTCTGGGTCAGGCACCTATCCCTCCAGCATGTTTTGTTCATTGTGATGACAAAGTTTAGATCCCTGGAGCGTGTGGCTCTGAGGGATTGGGATTTCTTTAAGTGAAGCATGTTCAACAGCTCAGGGTTTGACATGGCCTTGTATGTTAAGCAGAGATCACCTCTGAGTAGACGATATGCCACAGAGTATAGCTGGAGTTTTTTTAGACGGTCAGTATATGGCATCTCTTTAGGCCTGTGATTCTTTTAGTGAGGTATTTCTGTGGCCTTTTGGATGAATTACCATGACAGGGATACCCACCTGTTGTAAACCTGGTCTCTGTCTTCTTTATTTGTTCTATATTTAGACTAAGAAATTCAATGATATAATCGGTATGGTCCATAAAGAAAAGTTGGCTTTGGACTTCCAAGATGGCTGCACACTGGATAAAAGCTTAATTTCAGCTCTCCCATTGTGAAAACAGAAACTCCGAAACAAAAGCCAGTAAATTTGTCTTTTTGTGTAAATTTCAGTTTCTGGCTGGTAAATATATACCAGCAAAGAAGAAATTTAGAGAACCTGAAAAAATTAACCACATATGGTCAGGAGAAAAACACTGGCTGTGAAGAATCCTACAGCTGTTTAGCAAAAAGCACTTCAGGCTCCAGCTTTGGTGCAAGCAATGACTTCCAGTAACCTAGCAGAGAAATAATTCTGATGTTCTCGGAGCTGATTAAAAGAAAACTGAAGGAATATATTATCTCAAATAAGAAAAGACTGGGAAAAATGGAATAAGCTTTAAATAGGTATTCAGGTGAGCTGATAAAACTGCAAAAATCAGAGGCTGAAATTAAGAAAAGGCTGGCTGAGTATGGTATTGCTCAAGAAAAGATGTTTCAAAAAGATGACAGATGACGTAGGGAAAACCTGAGATTTTCTGCTGTAACAGAGAAACTGGAAGGAGCAGACTGTTAATTTTATGAAGGTACAAATAAGCAACTGGACTGCTTTCCACTGCAGGAGTTAATTGAAAGAGCACATTGCATATATACTCCAAACCTGGCCATGCGAAAGCAACCAAGACCTCTAGTAGTGAAGATGGAATCCTACCAACAGAAAGAGTTGATTCTGAGAAAACTGTAGCAGGAGGGCAAATTACTAAAAGTCAGAAACAATAGTGTGTTTGGAAATTGATTACACAGTGTACACCAGGTAGAAGAGGAGTAAATTTATTCCAGCATTCGGGAAATGTTGAGAAGTAGGTGTGAGATTCAAACTGCTGTATTTAGCTATCTTTAGAATATTGCTAATGGAAGATAAATCATTTTTGATGCAGAACATGCTAAAGAGAAAACA
Organism: Protopterus annectens; assembly: GCF_019279795.1. NCBI lineage: Eukaryota > Metazoa > Chordata > Ceratodontiformes > Protopteridae > Protopterus > Protopterus annectens. The sequence continues at coordinate 27,829,429 of NC_056748.1, read as the reverse complement.
CAAACGTTTGTCCAACAAGAAGCGAGCTGTTAGAGGGTGATTCTGCTACTGCTTCTGATACTGATAAAGCTCATAGAGACTATGCCAGTGAAACCTTTTCTAGTGTTTCAAAGGAAAATGCTTGAGAGACCAAAAAAAGTACAGAGGTTGTCTATAAGAACCAGATGTATGTTGGAAATATACTAGAAACTGGAATTGGGAGATGGAGATAAACATCAAGAAAACCAGCAAATCTTAAAGTAATGAATAAATGTGGGATTACCAAGCATAAAGTCAAATTTGTGAAATATGTTGGAACAAAAAAACTGGGAAATATTAGACTTTTTTGATTTTGTTAAACTTGTAGGAGTCTCCAAAGCATATGCCCTACTTTGTCATTTAATGTTTGGAAGAATATTATGAGGAGAAGATAAAGGAAATAACTAACTATAAGTAAAACAATTTTTAACAGTATTTTTATATTATGACATATACTATATGTTGTATAGTAAACCTTTTCAGTTATTTTTGTGTGTAATAAGGATATTAAAGTAAGCAGGTGCCCTTTTTCCCCTTTTTTTTTTCTTGTTTAGTTTTAAGAAATGTAGGCAGTGCAGTGTAAAAAGAGAAGAATGCCTTGACAAAGGAACATGAAATAAGTAAATTGATATGCTTTTTCTTTCTTGTGCATAGGGGAATAACCGGATTAAGGCCCTTGGTTTAATCTAACAAGTTTTAAGTCGATGCAAGCAAGTAAAAGAACATTGAATGTAATGAAAAGTTTTCCTTTAGCAAATGTTCGCAGTATAACATGAGAAGCTAATAGCTGAAGGCAGATGTGTATCTGGTTCTTGTGTTTGTTTAGAAGCTGATAAGGGCAATAAAAGCAGAATACTTTTTTTTTTTTTCATTTTCTGAAAGATAATGTTTTCTTAAAACATTCAAGTTTTCCACTTCTATGAGAAGGAATAGAGATGAAAGAAAAACAGCTGGTACTTGGTATAAGTGCATGTTAGTATGGATAACCTTCACTATAGATCAGTTCAAGCTTGTGAGTGTAGCTGTCAATCTAGGTCAGTTGTTCCAGTTAGGCGGGTTAAACTTCATTATTTGAAGATATGCATAGTTTTGTGTTTGTATTAGCTTAAATTCTGGGGACATTCAGGGTTTTTTTTTTTTTGACTTGTGTCATTAAAACAAAAAGTTCTCCAAGATATGACATAGGTTCAAAAGGATATGACAAGAAACAACTGTGTAAAAGATCAGCCTGCCAAACAGTTTATGCATGTAACACAAAAGCTGAAACCAAACATTTTTCAAAAGCTGTTATACATAACAGGTGGGAATAATTTATCGTAATGGCAACACTTTCCATGTTATGTGTGAATGTGAGTGGTTTCACAGGTATAGATAAAAAGAAAGAGTAGTGAACTATTTTAAAATGCCGAGTGCAAATAGTTCTGCTACAGGAGATGCATTTGGAAAGAACTGAGCATGTGAATTTGATAAGGGACTTTTGGGATGGTTATTCACTGAAATATCTGGGACACGGCTGCTGTGTCGGCTTGTCTGGTGGACATTTTATCCTTGCTGTTGACTGTAATTAGCCTGCTTTTTTGTGCACATCATTCATAGTTGATATTTTGTAATTCTTACTTGATAGTTAATAGGTTTTACTGATAGTTGTGCGAGTATGTTTAAACCCTTTGTGAAGAGTTGGTTATTTGGTTTTCTTGTGTGCTGTATTAAACCTTTGACAGTGTTTGAAAAGGTTTTGGGCTTCTACAAATGCATTAACTACCACCACAAGCTACTCCCCAGGATTCGCACAATAGGTGTGTTTACTGCTTACTGGTCTCTCTCGTAAACAATGACTATGAGGGCCTGTGCCTCTTTCAGGGCCAAGACATTGGAGGATAGACAGGCCAAGATAGTACTGAAGGGAACTCCTTTCCACCTCTTTCTCAGCAGGTTCTTCTCCATCTAAGAATCTTCAAGAAAAGGGTAGAGAGAGATAGAGAGAGACAGAGATAAGGACAAAAAAGGAAAAGGTGAAAGAAAAAAAGATGAGGTAAAGACTGGCTAAGCTTTCAACCTCTGATGTGCAAGTGCTGAAGTCCTCAAGGCCCTCTGCTTCTTTGGTTCCTGTTGTGGGTCTGACTTCAGCATCTCCCAGTACTGATCCTCTGTCCTCTAGGCATTAGTGTGTGAACTGTTTTGGTCCCAGCTTTTTAAGATGAGCTCCTTTCAGGCTGTGGCACCAGAATGTGGTTGGCGCCAATCATCTTTAATGGTTATTACCGCAGGTTCAGAGTTCTCACAGGATCCTTCACCCTCCTGGTCTGGTCTTTTGCATTTGAGGTCCACAATTTGAACAAGCCCCTGCACCAGCCTGCTTAGCCACCCTCAGCTGGTTCCTATATGTCTGCTAGGCCACATCGAGCTTTAGGGAATCAATTTGGACCAGATGATGTGGACATTTTTGAAGACCCAGATTGACCTGGGGAATCATTCCCTCCCCTCTCTTCCCAGGTAGACAGGCTTGCCCTTCTGCCCTTTACTTTCTTTCTCCTTTTCCAGTCCACTCTTCAGAACCAGTGGTCCTGGATCTGATTTTATATCTGTGTAGTTCTCTCACTGGTGCTGAGTACTTGGCTGCCTTCAATGTCAACATATATCTTGATATACTTGACTCTATCTCTGTTGGAGCCATCTGTAAACCTGAGACAAGGGGTTGGGGCTTGGGTTGACTGAGACTTTTGTAACCATTGCCCCTTGGTGCTTCAGCCCTGGACAGATCGGCTTAGGTCTCAGCTTTTGGTCTGGCTGGGTCAGTGGCTTGAGTGGGTGATTCTCTCAGATTTATGGATCAAGGATGGTACTTTGTCAGTAATCTGGCTTCGGCGTTCAAGGTTGTAGAAAGGATTCTGTCCTGCTTGCAGACTGATTTATCACACACTGTGTTTGATCAAGCCTGATCTTCTCATCTAACTGGATCTTCAGTCTTTCACCACCTTGTTAAGGGGCAGCCTGCATCTCAAGGTCTTGAGCAGCATCAGTCCCAGTGCTTCCCTGAGGTTTCTGTTTCTCTTGGTCTGTTCTTCCTCAGTGTAGCACAAAAAACATCACTATAAAAGGAGATGGCATTGACAGAGCAATCTGCCCATGATGAAGGGGTAGGATCCCTAAAATCCCCCCACGATAACCTCTCCTTTGGTGGCCTCTATGATGTGATGAGGCAAGGACAGGGGCTGTACCACTACCACTGATTTTCCTTTCCCCTGATACTTAGTGTTTCTTGATGTGTTCAGTGTAGGCCTATCCATGGTATGGGTGGTACCCCCTCCTGCCCTGCTTGTCAACCTCGTCTCTAGGAGGGCATGGAGAGAACCCAACATGGTGGATCCTATACCGAAAAAGTGAGACAGTGTCTTGGTTTCACCCAAGAAAAGGTCTTCTTGGAGCAAAGGCTGTTCAGTTGATGCCATCATAATTGCCACAGCCACCAAAAAAGTTCTGTGAGAAGAGTGCATCAGTTCATCCTCGGAATGAAATATCATTAACGTTGGACAGATGTGGGAAGTGCTTCTGCCACCTTTGCCTTCCTCCCGCTGAACTACGTAGCATACCTAACCAGGCTTTGGGGGAGAGAGACTTTATTAACAAAGACTCTAAATCAGTATCAACCCAGCCAACAATTGAGACTCGCAAATCCATGGAGGGTCAGTTGGCCTCCATGCTGTTTATTTCAAAATTATTCATGCATCACCTTTCCAGCGCTGTGGATGATGCTGTTAGTGAGCCATGCACTAGCACTGTAGTTTGCCACCATGCCTTCTTGCGCCTGTGTACATTTGTGGAGTGCTTCAAGATTTCCTTAACTTCTTTGAGTCCACTTTGCTTGGCACTAAAGTTAAGGACACTGTCACCAGGAGTGAGCAGGGATCGCAAGACATTGCTGGCCATGGGGGTTTGTTGTCCTCCATGGACTTTTTGAATAATCAAGAGAAGTGGAAAGCAGTTCTGAAATTCATACTGACTTGTTCAGGACACACCAGGTGACAGTACCTCCAGGTTAGAGGGGGGGGGGGGAGAACTTTAATAGATGCTGCCATAGGGGCAGGGGCTGTCAGCAGAATTTGGGACTTTAGGGTGCCTTTTTCTGGTAAACCCTTTAAACCCTCCTGAAAATTTCCCAACTTCTGCACTCTGGAAGCAGTTGAAGGCACCACCCTTCAGCTTGGGAGGCCATCGCATAGAATTCCTGGATGATGAGTGTGTACCAGAGGCTACACCACCCTTTTCAGTTTTCTCTGACCTTTCATCAAAAATCCCGTCCAGGCATTCCACCCTATCAGTGAAGTCAGGCAGCAGCAGAAATTCAAAAGCTGCTCACACACGGTCAGGACATCTCACTAGGCCAGAAAAGATCTAGGGTCTGTCCAAATTCATTTTGGTGACCAATAAAAATGACTGTCAGGCCCATTTTGTACCTTAGAAAACTAAATGTGTTCATCAAACAAATTTCCAGGTGGTAATGGTGCAGTCCATTCTGCCTCTGCTGAGGAAGGATGACTGGACATGTACTCTTGACATTAAGGATGCTAACTTTCATGTAACAGTATCCTTTTCTTCATTCTGGGAGCCACTCACAATCACTTTCAAGTGCTGCTCTTTAGCTGCGCAAGAGCCTCCCCCTGGTGTTCAAATGCATGGAAGTGGTAACAGCTCAGCTCAGGCTGCAGTGATTCTGGGTTTTCCTGTACCTGGATGTTATGGCTGCTTATGGAGACTTCAAGGGCATCGCTAATTCAGGTGAGAGACTTGTTGCTTCGTATGTGTATCTCCTTGGCTGTTACTGTGAGTTTTGACACGTCTAAATCTGACAAATCAGTATTTCTGGAAGCTTTTTGTTCCAGCTCATCTATGTCTTGAGTGACTGTCGTGGCTGATAGCTTATTGACTTAGTCTCCCATCAAGCATGAAAGGAACTAGACTCTGCTGAACCAATTCTCCATTGTCCAGACAAAATTTGGCATTGCTGAAGAACAGACCTCAGTGGAGCAAAGGAGTCCCTGTTGATGCTATGTTTGTGGTGGCAGTCACAAAAAAGGAGTTCGCTGTGCAGAGCTCCTCTGTCCATTCCCCTAGTAGGAATTCAAGGACATTGGACAGATTTGAGAAGCACATGTTTGCATCAGATATCTCTGTCTTGAGGTCTCTGAATTATTTAGCATACATTTACAAGACTGCAGAAGGGTTTGACCAAGGAGCTCTCCAGATCCCAATGAGTTCATGTCTGTGGAGGACTATAAAGGATCATCCTCACAAGTGGCCACTCTTAACCATTTCTGATGTGCCCATGAGGTTAATATCCCATGCTGCGGAGGACACCTTATGGGCTGCTGGTTCAGATATTGCCATATGGAGACATGCCTGGATGCAGCTATGTGACTTTGTGGAGTTTTTCAGGTCTTCTTTCATCAATGCTCCTTTTGATGGAATGTCCTTGTTTGGCCCTTCTGTTAAAGAAACACTCTCCCACAGTGAACAGGAGGGTAAGACCTTGCCTGTTCTAGTAATTTGCTTTTCCACCCCTCGGTGATCTTTTTCCCGTAATCAAAGTGGGGTCATGAAAATTTGATTTTGGAAATCCCTGGGTGCTTTCCAGTACTCATGTGGGGGCAACTCCTCCAGGAGCAGAGGAGGAGTACAAAAGAAAGATGCAACCTTTATGGCAGAGGAGGCCCACAGAACCATGGTTTCTGAGATTTCTTTCCACATCGACCCTTTCAGTGCTCCTGAAGGTTTGCCAGACTGCTTACCTCTAGAGGCGGTCGGGGGGGGGGTGTCTTTGCACCCAAATGATGCCTGGGCTATTATAACTAAAGATTCATGGGTGCTAAAGAAAATATCCAAAAGATATTCCCCAAATCAAAAGAAGAAAGCTTCCTGATGTCCCACCTAGGCAGAGAGAAGCTGGAGCTCAAGAGATTTAAAAGCTGCTGGACAAAAGACACATCCAGGAATGTCCCACCAGATCATAGAGTATTTGGAACTTACTCAAGGTTCTTTTTGGGGCCAAAGAAGACGCTGTATCGGAAACCAGTTTTTGATCTAAGCAGTCTGAACCAATTTGTGAAGAAGTCAAAGTTCCAATTGATCATAGTTCAGTCCTTCATGCCTTTTTTGTGCAAAGACAATTGGATGTGCGCAATCAAGCTTGATGTGATAGTTTGCCTCCTGAACAGATGCTGCTGAAAATATCTGCTGTTCTTGTTGGGAGCCAGTCACTATCATTTCATATCCCTGCCTTTTAGTCTCACTATGGCCCCCAGGGTGTTTAACAAGTGTGTGGCAGTGGTAGCTGCTCCCCTGAGACTGCTGAGATTGAGTATTTTCATATTTAGATGACTGGCTCTTCACCACCACAACCAAGCCTCTCTTAGAACAGTCCAGGAACTATTTGATCCAACTTTGTCAAGCACTAGGTATTACATTCAGTATCTCTAAAATGCAATTATACAGTCAAACTGGAGGCTAAGCTGTCTCCACCCAAGACTGGAACAGACAGTCAAGAGGAGAAGGTTAACACTTGCACAATACCTCCAGCTACACATAGACCTACTAAACCAGCACTGGCAAAAAATACACATAAAAACACAAAAGCATACTCGGAGGCTCTAAATAAAAACCTGCAAAAGCATCAGAGACCTCCAAAGCAGACGCTCAAACAACCTGCACCTTCCTTCACAAACCAGACAACACATAAAACACAAAATCCGTGTGCCGCACAATCACAGCCCTTAAGGCGAAATAACATACCTAACACACTAGTAATAGGTGACTCTATAGTCAGGCACACTGACGTCCCACTCTCTAGGGTGAACAAGCAGAAGGTTACTGTTAGCTGCCTGTCGGGAGCCAGAATCCAGAACATAACACAAGCATTCAGGTCACTCCAGAACAAGTACAAATATGACTGTCATTGTTCATGTTGGTGTGAATGACCCGAGACATACCTCCCTGGACTACATGAAAAGAGACATGGAAGAGCTCTCTGATCATGTAGCTCAGGCTGGTATGACCCTGACCCTGAGTAGCATCCTGCCCTCACCAAGAATGATACCTCTTTATAAAGAAAAAATGATCAATTTCAACAACTGTCTAAGCTTCTGGTGTCATTCAAAGGGTATCCAGTGTCTGTCAGCCTGGGACGACATGCTCGACAAGCCTCTTTGCTTCGCAAGAGACGGCCTGCACCCGTCACCCCTAGGCTTTCAAATACTGGCCAGGGCTCTTGCTGCCCCCATAGTGCCTTTTTTAGGCAAGGCTCAAAAGTCAAACCCACCTCCGTAAACAGTACAATTAACAAAAAACTGAGGGTTATGCTACTCAATGCCAGGAGTTTAAATCTCAAAATGCATGCCCTCGAAGCACTCCTCAGTATGGAGAATGTCGACATCTGTGCAGTAACTGAAACCTAGTTCAAGGCTCCAGAGAGCACCCCAGCACTACAACTCGTACAACACATTTCGGCCACAGAACACGGACCAAAACATAAAAGGAGGGGGTGTATCCATATATTCAAGGATACCTACACCTCCAGGTTAGTGGCCCAGCATGATACCTCTGAGATCATCCATGTGCAACTAACATTGGACAAATCTGCAATGCAAATTGTGGCCTTTCTACAGATTACCCTCCATGACCCAGGACCACCACTCCACCTTTCTGGAGACACTGGGAAACATGAAGGTCCTACCGAACACCCTGATATTGGGCGATTTCAATTACCCTACCATTAACTGGGAAAACTACTAGAGTACAAACTCCCAGGCCCAGCACTTCCTGGAATTCATCAACTCAAACTCCCTGGATCAGCTGGTAAACTCCCCTACCAGAAGTAAAAACATATTGGACCTGGTCATCACAAACATGGGCGACAGGTGTTCCACACCAGAGGTCAACCAGTCACTGGTTAGATCAGACCATAAACTAATCACTCTGGATGTCCACACCCCACCACCACCCCAACTAAGGAAACCACAGTAAAAAAAACTTTTCTGAAACAAACTTCACCTTACTTAAGACAGAAGCGGTAAGTTTCACAGCCCCCATGCTAAAGGATAATGCTGCCCAAGGTGCAGAAACCTTTACAAATGCACTCAATACACACCTACAAGGATGTATGGATCATGCCATCCCTAGCAAAACCAAGACTCACTCCTCTAAGAGAAGGAAAACAGTCTGGTGGACACCTGCTGTAAACAGGCTGTAGAATAGGAGGAGGAAACTAGTTCAGAAAAAAAAGCAAATCCCAAGAGGGAAAGACATCCCTGATGAGTATCAGTAAGAAACTTGGGTCCCTCATAAAGTCATCCAAGGCTAACTTCGAAAGAAAAATAGCCAAGGATTCAAAAGATAGCCACAAAGCCTTCTTTAGCTATGTTAAGAATCTAAGTGGCAACTTGCAGATATGCACTGAACTAGTGCAAAATAGCACAAAATATACTCAACCTACTGATATTGCCAACATCCTGGCAGATTCCATGCAAACTTCACACCCCTGTCACCCCCAAAAGGGCCCACAACAATACCGGGAAAGTCTAGTGTCCCGGAAATTAGAGAGACAGGTGAAAATAGCCCTTTCAAAAGCCAAAAACACAGCGTCAGTGGGTCCAGATGGTGTCCCAGGCTGCGTCGTGCACAGACTACAGAACAAACTAATCACGCTGTTCAATCTCAGCCTCTCCACAGGCTACATGCCCATGGAATGGCGCACAGCAACGGTTATGCCACTCCACAAAGGAGGGGCCACAACTGACCCTGGTAACTATCACCCCTTAAACCTGACTAGCCTGGTCTGCAAGGCTATGGAGCGCATCATCATGGAATTCATTAACAAAGACATTGGGAACCTCTAAACACTTGACCCAACCCAGTTCGGCTTTAAGGGCAGATCATGCCTACTAAACCTGGTTGACTTCTTAGGGACAGTTACCAAGGCCATAGACGAGGGAAAGGTGGTTCACACAGCCTACCTTGACCTCGCCAAGGCTTTCAACACCATTCCCCACTCGGGTATTACAGAAAAACTCACCAGCCTGAACATAAACCCCTATGTCACGAGATGGGTTGCCAACTGGCTTACAGACAGAACTCACACATTAAGAATAGCAGGCTCCAGGTCCGACTCTAAACCAGTCACAAGTGGTCTGCAAGGCTCGGTCCTGGGACCCCTACTGTTCAGCATATACTTCTCAGAAGTACAGGGAAACACAGGACGACTATGGCTAACCAAGTTCGCCGATGACTGCAAACTGGGAGCCATAATTGAATCTCCGGCTGACACGGACATCCTCCAAAAGGGCCTTGCTGAGAAGGACATCTGGTGTCAGTCATGGCCTCGAGCTAAATGCCAAAAAAGCATAGTCATCCCGTTTGGGAAAAACAAAACACCCACGAATTACCACATAGGTGGCAGCCCCCTTAATACAGAAGAGGTAATAAGAGATCTGGGGACCCAGGTAGATAGTAATCTCTCCTTTGACAATCATATTGCCAAAGTAGTTAGGAAATCCTTCTATGAGGCCCATCTAATTACTAAAGGGTTCGCATCTAGAAATAGAGGTTATAGTGCCCCTCTACTCATCACTCATCAGTCCCATCAATAGAGTACAATGCCCCATTTGGGATGTACCTCACAAGACACTTCCAACAGCTGGAGAGACCACAAAAGTATCTCACCAAGAGGTGCAGCCCAACTGAAAAAACTCCGGCTGTATTCAGTGGCATATCGCTTACTTAGAGATGATTTCTGCCTGACTTACAAAGCCATGTCCAACTCAGAATTGATGGACATGCTCCACCTAAAGAAATCCAAGTCACTGCGAGCCACACACTCTAGTGAGCTAAACCTCGCCACAACAATAAATAGAACGTGCTGGAGGGATAGATTCCTGTCACAGAGACTCCCCATGCTTGAGAACAAAATTCCAAACTACATTAGGCAGAGCCCCTCACTAACACTCAAGAGAAACCTTGACGAGTGGATGGGTATCAGAAAATACACCTCTGGGATCACTTCATTGGCTCTGCTTGACAGAGGATCAGTTAATTAATCAATGGGGTGGCGAAAGCCAACACATTCCGGCTAGGCTTATAAAAATGCCCTTGGGCAGATAGCCTAGTACCTACCTGTGAACCTATAAAAAACAGACTACAACCAGTACAAAGCCTGGAGTTCATAGGCACCCAACTGAAAACAGTAAGTCAGAGTGCTGCTGTTGCCTACACATCGTATAAATACAATCAAGTTCCAGGTACAGCAAATTCTTCCTGCTCCTCCAGCTAGAATTGTCCTTCAGGGCTCTAGGTTTGATGGCAGCTGCCACAGTCTTAATTCCTATGGCATGTTTCTATATGTGTGCTCTCCAGTCGATGCTAGCTGTTCATTTGTCTGTTCTGCAAAGTCCTATATCCTTCCCAGTTAGGCTTACTCAAGAATGCAGAAATCATCTTCTTCGGTGAATTCAGTCAGGTGATATTTACTTGGGCCGACCTTTCATTATGTCTCCTGCAGTGATCACAGACACTTCCCAGTTGGTGTGGTGAGGACATTTCTTGGGATAGATGATACAAGGCACGTAGTCCCCCTTAGAGACCAGTTCGCACATTAGTGTCCTGGAGATGACAGTGGTCCTGTTAGCATTGCAGGCATTTCAAGATGTCTCTCTGGGGACTGCTGCAATCCAATCAGACAATATGTCTGTGGTCTGATACATCAACAAACAAGGGGGAACCTGATCTTATCCCATCTGTCGAGAGGCTGTGAACGTGGCAGTGGGCAATCTCCTCCCAACTGTGTTCTTTTAACAATGCACATTCTGGTAAAATCCGACGTACTAGTAGACAAACCCAGAAAGTCCATTTTGTTACCTCATGAGTGGTCTCTTTCCAGTCAGTAGCTGATAAGATTATCAATCAGTAGTGCCAACCTTGCTGTGATCTCTTTACATCTCCCCACAGCAACAAGTGCAGCAGATTTTTTGCTTTAATCTCCCCCTCAGGGGGAGTCACCGAGAGACGCTGTAGTCCACATTTGGCTCTCCAGTCTACTTTATGCCTACTCTCCCCTTACCTCTGATTCCAAAATTTTTACAGAAAGCACATTGATTGAATAGCTCAGTTATCCTCATTGCCCCCTTTTGGCCTCACAAGTGTGGTTCTCCTTCCTTTGGTTTTATCTTTGATATCTCCCATGGATACTGGACCCCCCCAGTCCAGACCTCCAAATGCATCCCTAGGGGATAAGGACATCCCAGTATTCTGATCTTCAAACTAACCTCATAGTTTCTCCCATTCCTTTAATAGCTAGACAACCGAGGCTTTCCTCCCTGGTTAGACGTATACTTCTGTCTCCCAGAGAGTTTTTGCAAGGAAGATCTACAAGAGTAAATGGAAACAACTTTCACTTTGGCCTGTTAGTAAAGAAACTGATCCTTTTACTGCTCCTGTTTCTTCAGTTCTAGAATTCTTAGCCTCTTTTTTTACAAGAAGGTACTAATTTCTACAATCAAAGTTCAATTTTGCAGCTTATGAAATTTTCATTCAGGAGAAAAAGCTTCTTCTAAATTGTGCAAGGCCTTTCTAAGAGAGACACCTTCTTACTTAGGCCCCCAGTAAAAGCTCAATCTCCTCCATGGGATTTGACAGTAGTGTTTCAGGGGTTGAAGCAACAACCTTTTTGAATCTTCAGCTAAAAATTATTTAAAATGTTTGTATTGTAAAACAGCTTTTCTAGTAGCAATTACTTCTGTGAGGAGAATTTCTGAACTGCAGGCTCCATCATCCAAATCTTTTCACAAAGAGTTACTTTACGAAACAGCCCATCTTTCTTACCAAAAGTGACGTTTAAATCCAGTATCAGTCAAATAGTTCATCTGCCTGTGTTCTTCCTTAATATTCAGAACATGTTGCAGCTTTAGATGCAAGTAGACAACTATGTTTTTTATCTAAACAGGACTAAGGATCTCAAGAAAACTGACTAATTGTTTTTCTCATCAAACAGACTGGGATCATCTATGTTTAAAGTTACTCTGGCAAAATGGATTGCTGATTTCATTTATTTTGTATGTACTCAGCAACACCTCTTCCTATCCAAATCTCCCAAAGCTCATTCAACTAGATCATGGCTACCTCTGCTGCCTTCTGGTCTAGAACTCCTGTTGATGACATTTGCACAGTGGTTACCTGGTCCAATGCTCATACCTTTACAGCTTATTACAAACTAGATTTTACTTCTTGAAACTGAGCTGCTTTTGTTTCTGTAGTTCTCCAGAAAATATTTCCATATGGGCCACCAAAGATTCACACTCTGTCCTATCTCTGTTCCATACATTGAGGAAGAATGAAAAGGACATCATCAGATATTTGTTATGTACTCCCA